>NW_020954643.1:0-4756 GCF_900497805.2 Vombatus ursinus
CCCCCCCCCCCATACCAAGAGAAAGCCAACTGAACTTCTTCCATTAAATCTTTGGAGAAGATTCCCTAAGACTATTGGTTATTCATGAACTAAAGAAGCAAAACTGTTGATGCCAATTTTTTTTTCATGGAATCCTAAAGTCCTAGAGCTGGAAGGGGCCTTAAAGGTTATCTTATGCAGTCTGAATCTGATGTATGGACTCTTTCTATAGCATCATCTAGCCTTTGATTGAACATACTAGGTATGAGGAATTCATTGCTTCCTCTGACAGCCTATTCAATGTCTAGGAAGCTGATGCCATTAGGAATATTTTCCTCATTTTGAGTTGCAATTGGTCTTTTAAATAGATTCATCCCATTGTTCTTAGTTCAGATGCCAAACAGAACAAGGCTAATCTTTCTTCCACATAACAATCTTCAAAGTTTTGAAGACAACTTGAATGTTTCCTATAAATCTTCTCTTTTCCAGATTCTTTCTTTTGATCATCTTATTTCATGATTCCATGTCATCATCTTAGTCAATGTTCTCTCTAACACCATGTCAAAAATAGGCCATGGTACTTTAGATTTGGTCTGTCTGGGGCAAAAAAGAATGGATCCATCACCTTCCTCCATCTAGACATGAAACTTCTATCAATACATTGTTGAGATCTCAATACCTCCTTTGGCTATAATGCCTAACATGTTTGGGGAGAAGCCCCACATTAAAATTCCACAGTCCTTCAATGTCATCACTTTTCTAGAAGCAGGTGAGTTCCAACCCTTTTTCTTTTCTTATAACTTATAATTTTTCTTCTTTTTATTAATTAATTAATTAATTTTTAGTTTTCAATAATCACTTCCATAAGATTTTGAGTTCTAAATTTTCTTACTCTCTCTCCACTCTCCCCTGCCCAAGACAGCGTGCAATCTGATATAGGCTCTACATATACATTCATATTGAACATATTTTCACATTAGCCATGTTGTAAAGGATTAGGACCAATGGGAAGAACCATGAGAAAGAAGAAACAACAGGGCAGCTAGGTGGCACAGTGAATAGAGCACCAGCTCTGGGTTCAGGAGGAACTGAGTTCAAATCCGGACTCAGACATATAACACGTACTACCTGTGTGACCCCGGGCAAGTCACTTAACCCCATTGCCTAATGAAAAAAAAAAGAAGAAGAAACAACAACAACAAAAAGAGAGCAAATAGTATGCTTCAATCTGCACTTCTGACTCCATAGTTCTCTTTCTGGATGTGGATAGCATTTTCCATCATGAGTCTTTTGGGGTTGTCTTAGATCCTTGCATTGCTGAGAAGAGCTAAGTCCAGTCCCTTTTCTAAGCAGCATTTGATGACAGTTAGGCCACTCACTCCAGCTCCAATGACTGTAACCTGTTTGGCCATGGTCTCCTGGGTCAAGGGAGAAGTAAAGAGGACTTCTTTATTCAGTAAAACAAAGGGGCTATTATCACGAGATTCAGCTTTCATGTTGATAATATTTCATCTTAATCATGAGTGTTCCACAAGACAAAAATGGCATTTGTGATAACAAGGAATTACCTGAATTGTTAAATGATCACCAACCAACAATGATTTCTTATCTTTGCTTTGGAATTTGAGCTGGTTTTTAGACCACTGTTCATTGCATAGACCTTACATATCAATACATATCGATGCTACACAAGGTTGACATTTCATCATTGTTTGCCTTGGAGGCTTTTTGTGTTCCCTGTAGCCTGGCAGCACTCACCATTTGCCTGTTCTTAGGATCAAATATAATTTTGGAGCCTCCAGTTTAAGCCTGGGAGCATTAGAACTCCTGGGGTTTGTCTCATCACTTGAATTAGAATGGATGAAAGGCCATCTCCAGTCATCCTGATCTATATCTTGCCACAGGACCTAGATGTCTTCAGAGGAGAAAGTGAGGCAGGTGACTTTGCACAGCCCTCCCTCACTTAAATCCAATTCACTCGCATGTCATGGCATCACCTCCATGATGTCATGGTCCTCTTCTTCAAGAATGTAGGATGAACAACAAAAACAGAATGAGATGAAATTTTTTTTTGTCAAATCATAATTTTGAAATCCCTTAGCTCTCAAAGGAATTATGCCTCTGTCCCCTAAGGATGCATATCTTTTCTTTAGGAGACAGTTCCATTGTTGAGTTGTTTTCCAGTCATGTCTGACTCTTTATGACCCCATTTGGGAATTTTCTTGCCAAAGATACTGGAGTGGTTTGCCATTTCCTTCTCCAGCTCTTTTTACTTATGAAGAAACGGAAACAAATAGGGGTTAAATGATTTGCCACAGAGGTTACACATAGTCTTCCTGATTCTAGGCCCAGTGCTCTACCCATTGCACCACCTAGCTAGCCCACAACCCCATATATCTTGTATTTTTTCCACATTGAGCTGGAATTAATAAACATTCCTGCGACTTTGTCTAGCCCAGGAGAGATGGGAGATATTGTTCATGGAAGCCTCCTGTCATAGTTAAATGACCTTGATAAAATACAGCTGATGAATTCCAAAGGCTGACATGCTACTAGGCAGGATTTCTGGAGTTGACACACCATTGCTGATTACTGTGCTGTCTGTCCCTATAGCAAAAGACAATGGGAAACTATCATACAATCAACTGAGCACACACCCAGTAACCTACTGGAATTGCTCTTACACTCCCTGCAGATACAACAATGGGAATTCTAAGGAGTCAATGGAACAGAGACATGGTGGAGTAGACTGAGCTACATAAAGTCCTATCTTGTGGGAAAGATAGGAAAGATAACTCAAGTTAGTATTGTCCACAATTAATTGAAAAATCGAACTTAGAGAAATCTGTATCATTTCTTGACTGTCTCCTCACCGTGTTTCCTTTACTTGGTCCACCATCTCCACCTGCTTCCTGCCAGAACTTTAGACTCTGTCTCTTGACTCTGATAGGTGAGTTTCTGTTTATTTTATTGGAGGTCCAGGCCTCTATAACAGTCCCTGGCAGTCTTCTCACCATACCCTTTGTGTGGGTAGTGTCAGTCCCTCTAACTTCAATTCACCTGTTATTAGAATGTAAGCTCCTTGAAGGCAGAAACTGTCCTGCTTGTTTGTATTTGTATCTCTAACACCAGAACAGTGTCTTGCACATAATAAATGCTTAATAAATGCTTTGCCTACCCACCCACATACCTATCTACTTATCTATTTATCTACCTGTCTGTCTGTCAGTCTGTCTATCTATCTATTTATCTATCTACAGAATGCCAATGGGGCTTTGATAAGGTGAACTAGGAACAATGGGGAGGAGTTACAAAGAGGCAAATGGAACCTTGAAGTTAGAAAAAGTGCCGAACAATTAGTGTTCTCCAAAAGTGGAATGGAACAATTTGGAATTTTCCCTTCAGTTCCTTTCAAAGAAAGCAGCTGGATGAGCATTTGTTTGGAATACTGTAGAGGTGGTTCTTGTTCAGGAAAGAGGTCAGGCTAGATGAAGTCCTTTCCAAATCTATAATTTCCTTGATTCTCTTATCCGGTTAACCATTCCACCTAGTTTTATTCTATTTACAAATATGATAAGCATGTTTTCAATCAAGTCAAATATTGGATAGAACCAGTCTGATTGCCCTCGAAGAACTCTCTGTCCTTCCGATTGGTGAGTTCATCTTGGAATTTCCCTTTTAAGGAAGTGCCCAGGCCAGCCATGGTCACTCCACTCCTCTCCTGATTCTGGTCCTGACTCTCTAGATTGCTTTTTCCATCATGTTCCAGCAGCCTTCTTATCCTAGAAGATACCTCCACCACCATGTTTCCACACAGGTACCTTCCCTTTCAACTGCTCTCTTTTCAGTTTCCTCTTATGTATCATTTCCTTCCATTAGAATGTAAACTCCTGGAAGGCAGGGACTGTCTTTCTTTTTTGCTTATACTTGTGTTCCTAGCACTTAGCACAGTGTCTGGCACATGGCAAGTGCTTAATAAATGCTTGTTGACTAATAAAACATTAACTGTAAAATCATTTCAGACATGCTGTCTTCCTCTGTACCATCCCCCTTCTCTTCTCTTCCTCAAATGGGAATTTAAATCTAAAACAAACAGACCCATATCAACTACCAACTGCTGGGGGGTATTGTAGGGGTTCATTTTCTGAGTCTAGGTTGGATTAGAAAAACCTTTGAGCGCTTTTCCTATGTGAAGGTCATATAAAATTTAACCTTCTGTTTTCAATTAGACAAGTAGTCTGCATCTGGGGCCATCTCCAGTCATCCTGATCTATATCTTGCCACTGGACCCAGATGGCTCCAGAGGAGACAGTGAGGCTGGTGACTTTGCAGCTGCCTCACTGAAAGCCAGTTCACTTGCAAGTCATGGCATCACCTTCCTGCTGTCATGGTCCTCTTTGAGAATGAAGGACAAACAACAACAGACAAGCAGTAAGAAGGAACAAGTTAGCATATTCAGCACTCAGACTATGATGTTCTGAACAGGACCAGTTCTTTAAAAATATGCCTTTTCTTGAGCAGTGACTACTATATTCAGAGCTATAATTAAGAGTTCTTTTTCTTGGGTCAGTTTCATTGAGGTCAGCCATGGGTGGCACAGTGGACAGTCTACCCTGGATGCACTTGTGCTGGGAGAGGGGAGACTCCTATGGAGTATGGACTCCACCCTTGTAGCATGTGACCGATGCCTTCTAATCTCCTTAAAGTCTTTGTTGCGTGTAATTATTCACATTGGGAAAGGGAGCAACTTGTTGTCCAGAGAGTCTGGTTCACATTC
>NW_020954643.1:4850-6354 GCF_900497805.2 Vombatus ursinus
GTCTGGACTAGCTTTCCTTAAAGGTCCTTGCCAACTCTCAAATACTGTAGGGATAACTATAGTGTATAAGACAGTGGGCCAGAAATCAGTAAGACCTGAGTTCAAGTCCAACCTCAGACACATCTTAACTGTGTGATCCTGGGCTAATCATTTAATCTCTGTCTTCTTCAGTTTTCTCAACTATAAAATGAGGATGATAAAAGCACCTAGATATTTAGGAGGTACTTAGCACAGTGTCTGGCACATAGTAGGTACTTAATAAATGCTTATTTTCTTTCCATAACTAGATAATAGGATCACAGAATTAGAGCTGAAAGAGACCTTAGCATCTTCTTCACCCCAACTTTTACAGGTTAAGAAACTGAAATCCAGGGGGCAACTAGGTGATGTAGTAGATAGAGTACTGGCCCCGGAGTCAGAAGGACCTCAGTTCAAATCCAGCCTCAGACACATAACACTCACTAGCTGTGTGACCCTGGGCAAGTTACTTAATCCCAATTGCCTCACCAAAAACAAAACAAAACAAAACAAAACAAAACAAAACAAAACAAAAACAAAACAAAACAAAACAAAACAAAACAAAACAAAACAAAACAAACAAAACACTGAAATCCAGTGTGGTTAAATGTTTTTGCCCAGTCAAACAAAGAGATTAAGTGGCAGAACTGGGATTTGAACCCAGGTCTTTTGATTCTGTGGGATCCCGATTGGTGAAAGCCATAATACATTGTAAAAAGTGAAAGCCATAAACTTAAACTCTGTGAAAGGTGGAAGCTTGGACATATTGACTTGTTAAAAATCATAATTCAGACATTGAGTCATAGCTTAGATACCTTGACCAGCACATGACTGGTACATGATCAGTACCCAACCTTGAGTGCCTGAGCATTTATCCAACAGTGCTGGGTAAACACCTAGACGTCTGGGAACCAGGTTCAATATAATGTATAAACTAAAATGTTAGCCAAAGTATTAACCAAGCAGAAAAAGCCAAAATATCCACCAATCCAAAGTGAAGCACCATATGGCTCCTCCTCCCTTTGTCTGATTTCTATAATCACCATGGGGATTTTGGGGGGTCTTTGCAGGAATCCACTGAATCATCTGGCAGCTACCCCAGATTGCCCTTGTTTGTAAGTATTCATAATGATTGATTAAAATCCCATAATCAATCTGGAGCCTCTTGGTCTCTTCCTTTGGTGTCAAAATCACTCCACGGTTATGGGGGAGGTACAGGGTTCTCCAGCCAGGGGAATTCTGGATCTTACAGATTCCAAACCCAGATTGCACCATTTTCATTGTACCACCCTGCCTCCCCAGGTGTGAGCCATAATCATTGAACTTGACTTCTCTACAGATGTTGATGCCTCACCCCATACTTGCCTGCTCCACTAAAGATGACAATAATAATTGTGACTGTCAGTAGAATCTACCTGCTTGGCTAAATGATCTGTTTAAATGACTATGATTTCTTATTTGTCTTTTGAGATCCATCCAGCATTCA
>NW_020954643.1:6390-6829 GCF_900497805.2 Vombatus ursinus
CTGCCTAATCTGTACATGATGTTTCCTAGCATCAGCCATGAGGGAGCTTGTTCCTTGTTGCCTGAAGTTGTAGTGGTGTTGTGTGCTGCAATTCAACACTAGCACAGGCTGATCGCTGAAGTCTGGCATTGCCCCTCTTTTCCTGCACCCTCCACTTGAGCTTAGCCCGGCTTCTCCTCCCCATCTCTGCTGGTGCCAAACCATCCCCTGAACCTCAGTGACTCTGGAATTGAAGTTACTTAACAGATACTATGATCTTGTNTTGCCTAATCTTTACACAGTGTTTCCTAGCATCAGCCATGAGGGAGCTTGTTCCTTGTTGCCTGAAGTTGTAGTGGTATTGTGTGCTGCAATTCAACACTAGCACAGGCTGATAGCTGAAGTCTGGCATTGCCCCTCTTTTCCTGCACCCTCCACTTGAGCTTAGCCCTGCTTCTCC
>NW_020954643.1:6906-10185 GCF_900497805.2 Vombatus ursinus
CACATCCTTTATTCCCTCTCCTGTGTTCTAGCTATAATCTTAACCACAGAATAGGTGAAAACTTTCATTATTATCACCATTGCCTCCCTCAGAGAACAAATATTAGGAAAGCAAGCCAATGCATAATCAAACACCCATCTCAAAGGAAATTGGCCCAGTAGGCTTGGCAAAGGGAGATATCTGGTTGCAGTCTCTAAGTTATTTTTTTTAAGAATTGAAAGGCCAAATAATCTGTTCTTGGCTAAAATTATACATTAAAACTTGGCACTTCTTAGCTATGTCAGAGAAAATAATCAATGAAGCATTCTTTTCATTTAAAGTAGTTATAGGATATCCACATGGCCTTTCTGTTATTATATTTCTTTAGTTGTGTAAAGGACAGACAAGCTACTCCCAGAGTTGTTAAATCTGGTTTAGAGACTTGTGAAAGAAAATGGAGGAAGTCCAGTCCTCCTCCATCTGTACCCTCAGCCTGTATCATAATATCTAAGTCTCAGAAAGTGCTCTGGGGTAAAACATAGTCATCAGCTCACTTCTAAAGTAGACCACTAGGGAGAGCTGAATTTCTGAACTCTCTCAAAATCTCAGTCTTCCTGTTGTGACAAACAGAATCAGTCACCTTTCTTCTCCTATTCTGGCCCTGCAAAGAAATATGCAATTTAGACAACCATTTAAATAAGTTACTCCCAGACTTTTTGGTTGACTCAATGGTCCTCTATTTTACTCAAGAGTACAGTAAGCAGGTGCAGACCAGTGATGTCAAACTCAAATAGAAATGGGACCACTAATCCATCAGTAAGGATACCTTCTGGTGGCAAATTGACTTAGGAATCCACATATGTATTAACATTATCTATGGTCTATTGTATTTTGATTTATTTTGCTAACTATTTCCTAATTACATTTTAATCTGGTTCAGCCACACTTGGGAGTGTTGGGGAATAATGCTGCCTGTGTGGTGGAGTGTTTGACATCTCTGATGTATAGAAAGGGGACTGAACAAATTATATAAGTAATTTAAATGTCTAATACTAAATCATTCCTTTTAAACAATTATCTAAATGTATACTATTAAACTATTCCTTGAAAACAACTATCTAAATGTATAATATTAAATCATTCCTTTTAAACAACTATCTAAAAGTATAATATTGAATCATTCCTTTTAAATAACTATCTACATGTATAATATTAAATCATTCCTTTAAAAAACTATCCAATTGAGGTATTAATGTGACTCATACTTTGGTAGTATTGGTGTTTTTTTTAAGCCCAATGACTTTTACTAAAAGATAGGTTTACTATGTCTAGAACATTCCCCTATTCTACCAGTCTAATATCAGAATAAGAAATGAAGTTAGTCTAGGAACATCTATTTTTGGTGAAGTCATGCTAGTTCTTAGTGATCATTGTTTCCCTTTCTGAATATTTATGCAGTGTTCCTCAACTAATACATTTGAAATTTTGTCAGGAATTGAGGTCAACCTCATTGGCCTGGAGTTTGCAGACTTCGTCCACTTCTGTTATCTGAAAATTTAATATTTACCCTTCTCTGGTCCTATGGGTCATCTTTTGTTCTGTGTGAGACAGTTCCCTTTGACTCATCAAGTTTCCACCATAACATCTGTGGAGGGTGGTGAGGGCCAGAAAGAAGGTACGAAGGTATATGTTAACTTGATTTAGAGAATCTTAATGAGTTCTGAATAGTATTTCATGATTTCCTAATTCTCTGCAACAAATATTAGCGTATAAACTGTAATTATCGTCATAATGGTCATTTAACAAATGCTAACCACAAATCCAGCAAAATGAAATGACCAAGTATCCCATGAAAAGATCTTTCTTGTTGATTTTGGATGCGTAATTAAACCAACTCCAACACAACATGACACAATGGGAAGAACAATGACTTGGGATTTAGAGAACCCAGGTTCAAATCCCATCTCTACCACTTACTACCATGGGCATTTCACTTAGCCTCAGTTTCTTCATCTGTAAAGTGAGGGGGGTTGGATTAAAAACCCTCTCAGTTCTCTTCCAGGTCTAAATCTATGATCTTCCTAGTACAACGATCAAGGTGCACTTTGTGCAGACCAAGCTGATACTAGGTCCAATTTATATAATTTTTATTCTCTGACACCACAGTTACTTTTGCTTTCCCAATATGTCTTCTTATTCTCTCTCCCTACCTTCCCCCCTTGAATATCTCTCTTTGCCACTCACTCTTGAGCACAGTTATTAATGATGTCCATACTGTCTCTTATGGGCAGGATAGCCTGAACTTTGTGGTGAAAAGATGTTATAGAAATCCAGTACATAAGAGATAAGGAGAATTGCATTGTTCCTTGAGAAGTCCTGAACCTAAATGTTGTTTGGAGTCATGAATCTGAACAGAAATTACCCCTCATTCTTCACAGTAGTGTCACAAGATGAAGCTCTCAGAGGCAGTATTCATTTGCTGGGAGGTGACATCCCATAGCTAGGCTTAGGAGAGTGAGGTAGGGCTGTCCTGGGGCATTGAATTCATCTGAAAATACCTGGAAGGATTGAATTATTCCCAAATTATGAGACCAAATTATTTCATATTGTTGGGACTCACAGCAGCTTAATACAGGTTGGAAAACTTCAGTCTGTGTGTGTGTGTGTGTGTGTGTATGCCACTTAGATATTTACTTAATCCACCTAGAATTCATGTTGGTCCTGAGCAGACATTACTTCCCCTGTCTTCTTTCCCTACCTCACCCCCAATTCACCTCTTTATAAATACCCCCTCTTCCACTTCCCAACAATAAAGACATTAAAAAACACTTGAAAATGTTCGCTACTTCTTTTATTGCTCTTCAACGAAAAGTGTAGCATACAACCTCTCCGCAGACCTAGTATTTGGAAGACTTTGACTGCCTATAGTACACAAATTAAATTAACAACATTTCCTAAAGGAGAAGGAAGTGTCACTACTGAGATTGGTATCTCCTCTGAAACTACCAAAATCAGGAAAGACTATTTTATTCCACCAGTATTAAATGCAGATAATAAAGATAAAACAATTACCACAATCATAGCTCACATTTGTATATTGTTTGAAGGTTTGCAGAAAACTTTCTTTCTCATAGATTGGTAGAATATAGAGATCAGTATAGAGCTGGAGAGGGACAAGGGTGGGAGAAATACACACTGAACACTATTGGCCAATAGGGCTTTCATAGAGTTTCTAGAGTGCATGTGGATTCCAGGTGGGAAGAATAAGGCCTCAAGTTAGTTATTCTTTTTTTTTTTTTT
>NW_020954643.1:10228-16469 GCF_900497805.2 Vombatus ursinus
GGGGCCACTGCACCTCCTAGCTGCCCCAAGTTAGTTATTCTGAGAAAGACCCCAGGAATGAAGGCACTGCTCTAATGGAGGATCTACCCTGTGCATTTGTTCTGAGGAACCAAGGGCTTCAGCTATTGGAAAATAAGAAATATAGCAACAAATAGAGCCAAAAAGCTGAAGACTTTGAGTAGGTGGGAAAAAGTATCTGGAGGCTCTTGTACAACTCGAGTTTTTGTTGGCTTGATTGTCCGGTCCCACTGGGTCAGAATGGCATTCCTGGCTCCATCCCACTTCCCTGGGCCAGTCAGACGGTACTGGTATGGGGTAAGTGGGCCGAAGAAAACCTTAAAAGCCAGTAGTGGGTCCACCAGGAGCAGAGATAACAAGTTGGGCTTTGCATCGATGAAGGACAAGAGTTCATCTAGGTATACGACACGATCTGTTTGCAAAACCAGTTTGAAGTATAAACCAAACCTTTGTGAAGAAGGGGAAAAGGAAAAAGAAAGGTCATCTTATTATGGGTAAAACAATTCTTCTCCTAAAGTTCAGAATCATATCCATGATCTGTCTTTCACTCTAACATGTACTAATATGTCTCCTACTCTCAAAATTCTTCTCCTCTTCCTAACTATAAAGTGAACTCCTTTTAAAAACACTACTTTGGAACTATAGCCATAGGGCTGGGCTGTTCTAATTGGTAAGAGTCAAACTATCTAGCCAGCCCCAGAGCCAACCATGCTTCATCCTAGCTTTCTCCTCAATGTACTTCCTGCTACTGCCCTAATCTCCCAACCAAACCTCCAGAAATCATGCCCTGGAGGAGATATGCCACTCAGCTGTGAAACAGCCACCCTGGGACTATGCTGTCCAGATTGGTGATAATGCACTATCTCTTGCTGGTCCCAGACCAAACTATGATGTTAATTTCTTTGACATCCCTCCTGCTGTCATGTATTCTGAAATTCTAGGTCCATAGGACTTAGTATTGGTATAATGGATAAAGAACTGTCTTTAAATTCAGGATGGCCTTGGTTAAAAGTTCTGCCTCTGACTGGCTCTATGTTCCTGGGAAAAATCACTTAACCTTTCACTTCTCTATACAGCTCTCAAAACCATAAGTTTCAGAGAAGGTGCTGACCTGCTTTGGTTGAGGGAATTTCCTAACCTTGGAGTTGTTTATTCCAATTAAATCCCAGGTAAAATCTCTATTCCTATTCTGAAGTCCTTAGTTCTTTGACATGGTAGATAGTGATGATCTAGTATCCTCATTGCCGTGACATGTTGGGTCCCCTTATTTCATCTTTCTCCTGCAGCTCCTAATACGGTTGCCCTAGAACTCTTCCAGAGTTCTTGATGCTCCATTTTCCTTCTGTTTGAAATTTACTGCTTTTTGCCATCACTGGGTAAAACTCCAATCATTGACTCTTTAGGGAAACGCTTTACTGTGAACACTGAAAAGTTTTGAAAACTCTAGTTGTAAATTAAAATAGTATATGCAAGTAACTAAGGGACATAGCCTACCCGGTGGCTTTATTGGCTTTCCTTTTGCTAATGTCTTCTCTCATGGCCTCTGGTGATGGTAGTTTATTCAAGCCTACAAAACAAAATGAAAAGTTTCCTTTAACTCTGGGCAAACCATATGAAGTATCACAATTTATAATTAGTGAGGTTGGCCACTGTTTTTCTTGTACCCAAGAGAGTGACAAAACCAATGATTCAGGTTCCTGGATATTCAAACTTTCCACAAAGGCAAGTTGTCACAATCCTTGTGACTTTGGCTTACTATGTCTTTGTCTATATGATGTCAAAGTAAATAGCAGAAAACTAAAATGTAACTCAACTAACCAGTTCTTTGGCCCTTATCATCAAATCTCAGAGTTAGGAAACACCTCATGAGTCAGGCAATCCAAACTATACCTAAGTAAAACTTTCTGCAGTATTATTCTCCAATGAGAGGGAACTCATTACTTTCCAAGGCAGTTCACTTCATTTGTGGATAGTTCTAATTGTTAGAATATTTTTTTCCCTGAAATCAGGCATAAATGTCTCCTTGCAACTTTTACCCACTGTTCTCAGTAAAGTCTTCTGAGGCCAAGTCAGGTAAGTATATTCTTGTAAGTGTAAATATTTTTACCAGGTGTATTTCATGCCTCTTTTTGCTAAGCTAAACTTCCCCAGTGCCTTTAAGAGACTCTTATATGGCAAGGTCTCAAGGACCTACACAATTCTCATCATCCTTCTTCTGATGCTCTCCAGTTTATCCATGTTCTTAGTAAAATATGATGTCCAGAAGTAACCAGAAGACTTCAGGTATGGTCTGATCATGGCAGAATGCAATTAGACAATCACCACTCTTATTCTGGAAATCATGTTTCCATTAATGCAAGCTGGAATCACAGTAACTTTTTTTTTATTGCCTTATCACACTGTTGACCCATATTAAGTTTGTAGTATGAAACCTGCCAAATCTTTGTTTTTCAACCTAAACTGCTTCAAGTTACATTTTTTCCACCTTATACTTGTGCAGTTGATTTTTCAACCCAGTTGTAGGACTTTAAATTTCACTTGATTAAAAGTTTACTTATTAGATTTGCCCAGTGTTCTAGCCTGTCAAGATGTTTTTGGTTTGGTTCACAATCCAGTGTGCTGTCAGTCCCTTCACACTTTTGTATCATTGGCACGTTTGAGTGCGCCATCCATGCCTTCATCCAAGTCATTGAGAAAAATGATAACAGGTATCAAGGAGAGATCTCTGAGGATACCACATGAGCAATATCTTCTGCTCTGACATCAACATCTTAATCAGTAGTTACTAACTCTCATATCAACATTTTAATCAGTACTTAATAACTCTTATCACTGTACCAAGCAGGCAGTATGACTAAAATATTTTCAATAAGATCACCATTTTGATGTTTTAATTAGGCCCATTAATTTCACAAAAATGGCTGATGAACTTTTATGTAGGTAGACAAAGTGAGTATTTTGTAGTCTCTACTTTGTTTGCATTTAGAGATACAATATAAGTCATCATTACCCTGTGACTTGGTTAATACTAATATAAATCCAGCTTTTAGAGTTTCTCTCTGTTTTAAATGGGAACTGGTGAGTTATCAAGATTTCTAGTCTCTAAAATCAATCAGCCATCATTTCAACTTAGACAAAGTTTGAAAACCACCCTGCCCTCCTACCATCTTCCCTTTTATCACCTCTTGCCCCTTTGCCCACCCATGTTTTCCACCTACACACCCTTCAGGACTCTTGTGGCCCATCGGGCTTGTACTTCCGATGTGCATGCCAAGGATCCCAAAGGCTTGATGAGGCCAATAACAGCCAGGGTTGGTTTTTCCAGATGTGCAGGGAATACATACTTATACAAAGAGGCCTGGTTGTTTTCAACTTTCACTATAGACTCATCAAGGAAAGGAAAAGCAAAAGTGTATCCTGTGGCAAAGACAATTATGTCAATGGGTTCTTCTTCTGGAGTATTCTCAAACACTACAGAGTTTTCCTTCACTGTCTCCATCCTGGGTTTGATCAACACCTTTCCAGTAATTATGCATCCTGGAAGCTCATCATTAAGTACAGGTTCTCTTAGGAAAGTCCTAAATAAAAGCAGAGAAGGAAGAGGTGCACCAATGAATAATATGCCTCATTTATCCTCTGACCTCCCTCTGATCCTGCCTTTGATTCTGAAATTCTCTCCTTTCAATGAATATGAGGTGTTAGGCTTGAGAGAAGGAAGTTGTTTGGGGAAGGATTTATAATTTCTCATAATGGTTCCTCCTTATAGGCTACTGCCTGAACAATCATTCAAAGTAAGGATACCTAGGTGGCGGACCTTCAGGTTTCTGCCTATCCTTCATCACACCTGTGTTTTTTTCCCCAAATTTCAGTGATTCCTGATTAGATCTATCTTCTGAGAATAACTGGAGATATTCCCATTGCACTCTTCTTCTGAAGCTACAGGAGTTTATATATTCGACTTTGGTGGTTAGGGAAGATAAGAAGTATACAGACATGATAAGGAAATGCAAAGTAATTTTAGGAAGAGAGTGCTAAAAACTGGAGTGCTCAGAAGAAGCTCATGTAAGATATGGCACCTGAGAAGGGCCTTGAAAAAAGCTAAGGTTCCAAGAGTTATAGTTAAGGAATAAATGTATTCAAAGAATTGTGTTGACAAATAGTACAAAAGTGGGAGGGTGTATGGCATTCACATTGGAAATCCAGTTTGGATAAAACATGATAGGGAGTAATTTGAAAAAAATTGGAAAGCTAGTTGGAAGTCAGATTGTGGAAAGCTTCAATTATTACCTCTCTCTCTCTCTCTATATGTATATACCAAATCTGTAACTCCTTTCCAAACTTTTCTAGTGTTCTAGTTTTATGTATTCAATTCTTGTTGGATGTTGTTACCTTAATGTCCACAGCACCTCAGAATGTCTGAATAGTAACTCATCAACTTCCTCCCCAAATCTACCCCACCTCTTGACTTCTGCATTTATATGGATGACAACACCATCTCCTCAGTCATTCAGGCTTGTAACCTGGGTGTTACCTTTGGCTCTTCTCTCTACCTCCCCCATCCTTCCCATTCAAACAACAATACCACAGCAATATCTCTCACATTCATCCCCTCCTTTCCACTTAGGTCACCACTGCTCTGGTTCAGTCTCTTCTTTATTCTTACCTATATTAATGATAGCTCCCATTTCTATAGGACTTTAAAATTTACAAAGCACTTCTTTACAACAACCTTGTGAGGCATCTACTGAGAGATCATTATCTCCCTTTTACAGATGAGGAAATTGAGGAACAGAGAAATTAAATAATAAGGTCATACAGCTAGGTAAGTATCAGGGCCTGGAATCCAACCCAGGTTTCCTGACTCTCAGGTCCATCTGTCTCTTCACTCAACCACATATTGTCATAACCTTCTAAATAGTCTTCCAGATCCAGTCAATATAATTATCTTTCATATGACTGTTCCTGGAATGTTGCTAATATACCATTACAGTTGTGTAACTCCTCAAAATCCTTTAGTCGCTCCTATTGCCTACAGAATAAAGTAGAAGCTACTGATTCTGGCATTCATTGCTCTGCTTTTGGAGTCAGGATCAAGCCCTGATTCCTGTATTCATTAATTGTATGACTCTAGGCAATCTACCTTCCCTATTTGAGCCTCTATTTTTAAGCTATGGAATGGAAATAATGATATTTTTTCTTCCTACCTTTCAGGGTTATTATGTGGAAAGTGTTTTGTAAACCTTAACATGTAATGTAACTGTGAGTTATTATTATTGCTATTCCTATCTAGTCAAAATATACCTCTCTTTGCCTTCTATTGCCATCTTGTCTCCATGCCTTGGCTCATACATAGAAGACACTCCCTTTCTTTTCTTCATTATAATTCACTTTTTCTTTCAAAATTCAGCTCGGATGCTACCTTCTACATGAAGCCTTTTACAACTCCACAGTTGGTAATGGTCACTACTTTAAATTACCTTGTTTTATGTATGTATACACACATGTATGTATGTATGTATATATGGTATATGTATACATACATAAACATATACTTAGAAACATATACACATGCATGCATATATTCATATACATACACTACACATACACACAGACATATAATTGGGTTAGATTCTAGGCCTTGATACTTACTAGCTGTGTGACCCTAGATAAGTTACTTAATTTGTGCGTGTGTGTGTATGTGTATGTATATATATATATATATATATATATGTATATACACACACACAAATCTCTCATATATAAAAATAATCTCTCATATATGTATATACAGATGTAGCTATATACAATACATATATGTAACATATAATTATATTTATATATAATACATTTGTTTATGTATATATATAATTCATTGTATATATACCCTCACATATATACATATACATATGCCTTTCTATAATTATTTATGTGCATGTTTTCTCCACTGATATAATGTAAGTCCCTTGAGTGTTGGTACTGTTTCATTTTTGTCTTCACATCCCCAGAAGCTTTATATCACCAGTGCCTGACAGATAGTAGATGTTTAATAAATGCCAGCTAATTTGTGTCTCTTCCTCTTTTCTTTTGTCAATTCTACCCACCCCCTTCTCCTCCATTTNCTCACCAGTGCCTGACAGATAGTAGATGTTTAATAAATGCCATCTAATTTGTGTCTCTTCCTCTTTTCTTTTGTCAATTCTACCCACCCCCTTCTCCTCCATTT
>NW_020954643.1:16525-17946 GCF_900497805.2 Vombatus ursinus
TACCGCCCCAGCAGATGAGCCCTAGTAGATGAAAGTTTTCTCTCCTTGAATTACTCATGGAATTTTGCTTAGCCTCTCCTATCTATTTATCTTATTCTAGTCCTCATATCTAATTGTGTACATGCCCTCTGTAAGACTAAGCCTCTTGAGAGGTTAATGTCACAGTTATTTTTCTTTCTATAGTACCTTTTACACATTAAGTCCTTATTATATGTTTGCTGAACTGAATTGAGATTGTCTTGTTGAAAGTCTATCTTGCAGTCATTAAAGAGATTGCAAATGGATACTGTAAGATGCAATTTCTCTTTACCAATGGAACAAAAGCCCACAAATATATCCCTTGTTCAAAATGAATCTTGGATATGATTCTATACTCTTTCTTTCCAAATGTTTCAACAAAATAAACACATATCTTGTAGCAGCAGCAACTGTCCAACTTCACAAAAGTTACTGAGGAATCTGTGGGTCCCTCCTTTCTGAGAGCACAAAACAGAAGCCAAGAAATTACCTGTTTTCTGGAACCAAACCGTAGTTTGCATGATCGAACCAGCTATTTGCCTTTTTGCCAATTAACCAGTTTACCACTGAAGTTGGGAGGGAATTTCTTAATGCACTTCTAAATCGAGAAGTGAACACCATGTCCCAAGGATACCCATGGTCAAAAACCCGATTTATCACCCACGAACCTCTAGTAGTGCTGAGTAACACCTAGAAGCAAACAGACAAATTGTTTAACATTTACTTCATGTAATTGCTGTGAGGATCAAATCAATTAGTATTGGTAAAGTTCTTGGCAAACCTTAAAGCACTATTTAAATACCAGTTATTGTTATTATTATCATTCAAAACACTTTGTGAACCTTATAGTACCATATAAACATCAGTTGTAATTATAAAGTTAGAGGCACTGAATTCTCTGCCAGTTCCCAAATCTTTTTTCATCCCTACCCCTCCAGTTTGCTAAAATAACTTAAATAACTTTATGGTTTGTATTATGCTTTAAGATTTGCAAAGGGCTTTATAGACATTATCTTGTCTGATCTTCACAACATCTCTGTACATACTATGTCCACTTCATAAATGGGCAAATTGAGTCTCATAGGGGCCAAATAACAGATAGTCATATAACATTTTAACTTTTTGCAAAAACTTGATAAACATGATCTCATTTGATCCATACAACAACTCAGTGCATGGGTGCTATTATTGTTCCTGTTTTATAAATGAGAAAATTTGGGACTGAGAGGTTAAAGGACTTGCTTGGAGTCATACAGCTAGTAATTCTCAGAGGCAGGATTTGAATCTTGTTCATTGTGACTCCAAGTTCTTGGTAAATGAAAAATTTTGAGTGTCATTAACAAAAATAGGGATGTCATGATGAGAACCATTTCTTTCTTTCTTTCTTTCTTTCTTTCTTTCTT
>NW_020954643.1:17985-19083 GCF_900497805.2 Vombatus ursinus
ATCTTCCTTCCTTCCTCCATTCCTTCCTACTTTCCTTCCTTCCTCTCTAGAGAAACAATAAATTCAGAAATTACAATGAAATTGACCAATAATGAAGGGAAGCTACGTTTTTAAAAGGCCATTCAGCACATCAGCACATTTTATATGACATTTTAATTATAATTAGTAACCTGAAGGTCCATACCTTTTTAGCCACGTGACTGGCCTCCACAGCAATGTCTGTGCCAGAGTTCCCCATGCCAATCACAAGGACTCTCTTATCCTTGAACAGATCGGGATGCTTGTACTCCCGGCTGTGAAAGTACTGACCTTTAAAGGTGTTGATACCTGCAAGGGAAAACCAAAGAGAGGAAATGAGGGATTTGACAAGCTCTGTGAATAAAACCTATCATTCAGGCAATAACGTTGGTTTGGGGTGATATTATTTGAAGGTCTACCACACAGAAGAAGGATTAGATCTGGTCTGTTTGGTTTGGGTGAGGATGAGGACTACTGACTAGAAGTTGTAAAGAGGAAACTTTATCTTGTAAAACTTCCTAATAATTAGGGCTGTCCAAAAGGTGGATTAACTACCTCTGGAAGTGGCGGAGATTCTTGCTTGGGAATGCGTTGGACTAGATGACCACTGGGGTCTCTCCCAACTCTGAAATTCTATGATACTGTGAAACAATTAGAAACATGAAATTATTCACTCATGAGCACATGCGTTCAGTAAGGCCATAAAGTATAGTGACAAAATATGATGTTTGTAGTCAGACTGAGGTTTGAATCTGGTCTCAGATACTCTTTGTATGACCCGGGTCAAGCCACGTTATATTTTTGGGCTTGGTCTCCTCATCTGTGTAATAGTGATTGTAATATTTGCAGCATTGTCTCCCTCACAGAGTTGTAGTATGAAAAAGTGCTTTCTCGCCTTAAATCACCACCTAGAATTAAGAGCTAGCAGGAGCCTTAGTCCATGTAGTTCATATCCATCATGTAGTCCATTTTTCAGATGAGGAAACCATATTCTAAAAGTCTTGTCCAAGGTCATAAAGGTAATAAGTAGAGGAGAAATGAAAACCAGATCTTCTCTCCCCAAATCCATTGTTCTTTCTT
>NW_020954644.1:0-39988 GCF_900497805.2 Vombatus ursinus
AGCCTCTGTCTCATTCTTGATGCTCTCATTATCCATCATCCCCGGTGCATGTTGGCTCTGGTGGGAAAGTGCCAGGGCACTTAAGAGAGGAAGACAACGTGTAGGTCACTCTCACTTTGGTCTATCTCCTCAATGCCTCCTATTTATCTACTAATGTCTGCCCAGAAGAATCCTCTCACATCCTTTGTCTTACCAGAGTTCTCCTTAATGCTTAGGTCTGTATCATATGCTCCATGAAATCTAGGTAAAAGTTTGCTCAGTTGTCCTAGATGCTTCTAGAACTACAGTAGCAAACTATGGACTATACATAAGTGGGATGTTGGTCTTAAATCACCCATGCATTTGCCCAAGGTATTAGGATGGGGGGGCATAAGTGCCAAAAATGTAAGAGGAAAAAACCTCCCAAAACATAACTAGGAGAGCCTCGATAGCATAAGAATCTCTGACACAAAGGGGACATTTGAGTGGGTTGGTTTACGAGTGATAACACACTGTAAGATATATCTTTGACTTTGCAATCACTAAGCCTGGAGATCATTGCTCACAAACACTTAGCAGGGTTGAAGGTTTAGTGGATACTATACTACTGTGCATTCAGGTGTACAGGTGAGCCACAGATTAGATCTCTTCAAGGACTGATACAAAGAAATGAATACGGACCTCCCAAAAGCACTGGGAGTTTGAGGAAAACCACTGACCTGCAATGAGTGCCCTCAAGGTGAAGGCCTTGAAGGCTGTGTCGGGGATTTAAGAAAGGTCTAGAATGCTGAGTAACATGATCGGGATGGAGGATATTGTAAATATTGCCCTATGGGAGTTTTCCAAGGCAGTCGAATATTCCAAATTTTCCAGGGTGCCTTCCTGATAAAAGGGAGTTTTAAAAGTACTCAGAAAATACTCAGTCTCAGCAATGAATTTGAGGAAAATGATAAATGTTGAAGAGGATGTGGAAAAATTGGAACACTAATGCAATGTTGGTGGAGTTGCGAACTGATCCAACCAGTTCTCCCTTGATGGGAGAGAGAGAGGGGATGAGAATTTGGACCTCAAAAAAATTTTAAGTGAATGTCAAAAATTTCTATTTATGTGTAATTGAGAAAAAATAAAAATATTTTTTAGGCAATTGGGGTTAAGTGACTTGCCCAGAGTCACACAGCTAGTAAGTGTTATGTGTCTGAGGCTGGATTTGAACTCAGGTCCTCCTGACTCCAGGGCTGGTGCTCTATCCACTGTGCCACCTAGCTGCCCCTAAAAATAAATATTTTTGAAAAGAAAATATATACCTTGGATTTTATATTAAATATTACTAAAATATGAGTATATCATGGATGCTACAATTGAGGAGTATGGGAAGAAGGAAAAGGGGAACAAGAAGGAAAAAAGAAACACAATTACCAAAAGTATTGCAAAAAACCCAGCAATGTCAGTGATTGATACACAATTGCTCAACTAGCCCATAGCAGTAGGGTTCAGGTTTCTAGGAACTATATCAAGGTAAGGCAAGGAACATTATTTATTAACATGTCCTGTGTGCCAGGTACTGTACTAAGTGCTGCGAATACAAATGCAAGGAAAACTGCCCCTGCCTGCAAGGAGCTTACATTCTGATGGAGGAAGACAAGGTATAAAAAGGGGCTGAAAAAACAAAGTGGGGAGGGAAGGGGAGAGTCAGAAGTACCTCCAGAAGAGGAAGGAAACATGGCAGGTCTGGGAATGTCCCCAAAATGGGGGACTCTAGAAAAAACACACAATGGGAGAAGGGGCCTCCATGGCAGAGGGATACTTCCAGATTCAAAGCAATTTACTGACAATTAGTTATATCCTAAAGTCAATTCAAGTCATTGTTTTGAAGTTAAGCTCAAAATGAACAATGATAATAGCTAGCACTTACATAGCATTTGAAGGTTTACAAAATGAAGAATATGTGTTCTATCATTTGGTCCCCACAAGAAGCTGCTATTATTAAACTTATTTTGTCATGCACTTTGGCAGAGAGAGAGAGAGTGTGTGTGACAGAGAACAGCACACAGCACAGTAAAACACAGCACAGCACAGCAATGAACTGATTTCCTACCTGATTTCCTACTCATCAAATGAGTTTCAGTTTCCGTCTGACTCAGAGTTGGCAGGAAGTTCAGTTAGTTATAATTATCCTTATTTAAACTCAAAAAGTCTTTCTCTAGGTGGGGAACAGAGTAGGAGGGACAGTGTCTTGGCAGTGAGGATGCAAAGGGTGAAAGGGGAGTTTAGAAGTGATCCACATGCAAAGGGCCTTATCACAGCCAAGGAGGAATTTGCCTGGTTTTCTAACAAGATAGCTCTGGGTGACCCCAAGCTGTTAGCACTCTGACAAAGAGAGATGCCAAATGCTTACTGCTGGGGACAGTATTAAGAAGCTGTCAGGCCTCTTGAGGGTAAATAAAGCCTGATCCTAGGAAGTGAAGAAGAAAAAGGGAACCTCCAGATTTCAAGTACACGCCTTCATCTTCATCATAGCTCTCATTTATGTGTGTTTACAAAGCATTTTATATAGATTATCTCTTTGGATCCTCACAACATCGCTGTGAACAATGTGTTCTTATTACCCCCATTTTACAGATGAGGAAATCGAGGTTGAGGGAGGTGAAAGGATAGGCGCTGGGTCACACAGCTCGTAAGTTGCAAACTAGTTTTAAGCAGTGACCATATTGGATATCATAATTCTATGTACACAGTAGGTACTCAATAAATATTTATCCTTGATTGCCTCTAGAAGATGAGATGTTGTCTAGAAGAGCCAATATTCGGAGTTATCTTTAAATAAACTTTAAAACAGAGAAGTAAAAGGAGGAAACTTTGTTCCTCACAATCCAGTGTTATAAAAAGTCTAGACTGTCTTCAGAAGCCTCATGATAGAGAATCAGTAGGAGCCCAGAAGAGTCCCTGAGGGTCTGAAGCAGGATTTGAACTCAGGTTGTGCGTTTCCAAGTTTAGGACTCTAGGCAATCACTATGTCACATAACTGCTTTAAAAATTAGACAAGTAAATAATTGGAATAGATTTTAAAAATTGGAACCAAATATATGTCAGTGGTATAATAATTATTACTATGATAATACCTAGCACTTATATAGCATTTGAAGGTTTACAAAATGAAGAATATATGTTCTATCATTTGGTCCCCACAAGAAGCTGCTATTATTAAACTTATTTTGTCATGCACTTTGGCAGAGAGAGAGAGAAAGAGAAAGAGAAAGAGAGAGAGAGAGAGAGAGAGAGAGAGAGAGAGAGAGAGAACAGCACACAGCACAGTACAACACAGCACAGCACAGCAATGGACTGATTTCCTAGAATCAAATGAGTTTCAATTTCAATCTGACTCAGAGTTGGCAGAAAGTTCTGTTGGTTATAAACTGTCCTTACTTGAATTCAAAAATCTTTCTCTAGGTGGAGAACAGAGGGGGAGGGGCAGTTTACTGCCAGTGAGGATGCAAAGGGTAAAAGGGGAGTTTGAAGAAGGTGGTATTATTAAACCTATTTTATAGAGGAGGAAATTGAAGCTGAAAGTAGGTGACTTGCCCAGGGTCATAAAGCTGGTATCACTCTGAAGTAAGATTTGAAATTAGTTCTTCCATACTCCAAGGACTCTTACCCACTGTGCTACCAAGGTGCCTTCGGATTGATAAGTCCACTAGATGACAGACAGCAATAGAAAAAAAGAGCTGGGTTTGGACCCAGAGAACCTGATTCCAAGTCTGAGCTCTGCCATTAACTATCTCTGTGACTTTACAAGAGTAACCTAATTGCTCTTCTTTATATTCAAAATGAGAGGGTTGATCTAATTGACCTCTGAGGTCTCTTTGAATGATAAGTCTATACAAAAAAGAAAAAAAATGGAAAAAGAATTTGTTATTCAACAAAATGTATTGCACAAACTAGACAATAATTTTGTGATGAAGGGAGATGAATCATCATCCGTTCTATATATTACAATCATTTCCAAATGGGTCAATGATCTAAAATTTTTTTTAAAAAATCACACCATAAAAGAATTAATAGTTAACAGAAGGTTACAGTTTTTACAACTGAGGACAGGAAAACAATTCTTAATCAACCAGGTCTTAAAGGAAATTATGAGGTCAGATGACCAACCAGATAGAGAACTAGACACATACTGCCTCCTGTCTCTTCCAAGGGTGCTTTGCTGCTTCAGCTAAAGATCACCCTCTTTAACTTGATTCTCTGTTCTCTCTTTTTGGGACACTGTCTCTCCTGGTTTTCCCCACTCTTTCTCAGTTTGATTGGCTGGCTCTTCATTCAGGCTGAGCCTGCTGACTGGGTATCCCTCAAGGAAAGTCCTGGGCTCTCTTCTCTTCTCTTCTCCCTCTATGTTATTTCTCTTGGTGATCTCATTAGCTCTCATGGATTCCATAATCCTCTCTATTCAGATGATTCTCAGAACTATTTATCTGGCCTTCACCTCTCTCCTGACCTCTAGCTTCACAGCTCCAACTGCATGTTGGACTTCTTAAACTGAATGTCCTATAGACATCATACACTCAACATGTCCAAAATCACACTTGTTCTCTTTTCTCCAAAGCCCTCCTTTCTTCCTAACTTTCCTATTACTTCTGAGGGTACCACCATCCTTTCAATCACCCAGGCTCTTAACCTAAGCGCCATCCTCACCTCCTCACTATCTCTTCCTCCCCATCTCCAAACTATTGCCAAGTCCTGGTGATTCTACTTTACAACATCTGCCATGTACATTCCCTCCTCTGACATCCTACTGCCCTGGTGCATGCCCTCTTCACCTCATGCCTGCGCTACTGTAATACCTTCTGGTTGTTCTCCATACCTTATTTCTCACTCTAGCCAATCCTACACTTAGCTTATCAAAGTGATCTTTCTAAATGCAGGTCTGACCATGTCATATCTCTCTTCCATAATCTCCAGAGTTACCTGTCACCTCAAGGGTCAAATATAGAATCCTCTCTTTGGTGTTCAAAGGCCTTCATAGAGACATTCACAAACAACCCAATAATGGGCTGATTTCCTTGAATCAAACCAGTTTCAGTTTCTATCTACTTCAGAGTTTATAGGAAATAAAGTACAAACTGTACTTATGTGAAGTCAAAAATTATTTCCCTAAAGATGGACGGGGAACTGGGTGGTGGTGTTCTGTTCAGGATGCAGGGGAAGCAGGAATGTAGAGGAGCTTGATCTTGATCCAGATGCAAAGGGACTATCCAGAGCTGAAAGACATTTCTGGCTTTTTTTTTTTTTTGGTTTTCTAAGTGGAGAACAATGCTTTTTTTCTTTTTCAAATGTCATTTCTTTTCAATTAAAAAGTAAGGACCATAATAGTACCTACTCCCCAACATTACTGTGAGGATCAAATGAGATAGTATTTCTAAAGTGCTTTACAAACCTTAAGGTGCTATAGAAATGCTAATTATTATAATTATTATTATCCTTATTATTTTCTCTCCCTTCCTCCTGCCACCATTTGGGGAAAAAGAAAGAAATACTCAACTCATGTAACTAATATGCAAAAGAAATTTCCACATTGTATAGATCCAAAAATATATTTCTAATTCTACACTTTGAGTTCACCATCCTTCTTTCAAAAGTCAATTGCATGTTTCATAATCAATCCTCTGAAATCCTGGTTTATTATTGCATTGATCTGAGTTCTTAAAGACCAATATAATAAAAATGACCATATTACTTAATTTAATTTTTTATATTTTGGTTTTTCAATTACATGTAAAAACAATTTTAACATGTTTGTTTTAAATTTTGATTACTAATTTTCACCCTCTCTCCCTTCCATCTGCCTTCATTGAGTAAGCAAGCATTTTGATATGGTTTATACATTCACAGTCATGCAAAACATATTTCCATATTATTCATGTTACAAAAGGAAACACATACAAAAACCCCCAAGAAAAATAAAGTAAAAAAAAAAGGATGCTTCAATATGCATTCAGACGCCATCAATTCTTTCTCTGGAGGGGGATAGCATTTTTCATTGTAAGTCCTTTGGAATTGACTCAGATCATTGTATTGCTGAGAATAGCTAAGTCATTCACAATTCTTCATTGTACAATATCATTGTTATTGTATTGAGTGTTCTGGTCTTGCTTACTCCGCTCTTCATCACTTCGTGTAAATCTTTCCAAGTTTTTCTGAAATCATCCTGTTCATCATTTCTTATAGCACAATAGTATTCCATTCCATTGCAATCATATATCATAACTTGTTCATTCATTCCCTAATCGATGGGCAATTCCATCAATTTCCAATTCTTTGTCACCACAAAAAGAGCTGCTATAAATATTTTTGTACACATAGGTCCTTTACCTTTACCTTTAAAAAAAAATCTCTTTGGGATACAGACCCAATAGTGATATTGTTGGGTCAAAGGGTAAACACAGTTTTATAGCCCTTTGGGCAGAGTTCCAAATTGTTCTCCAGAGTGAATAAGTTCACAATTCCACCAACAGGTGGATTAGTATCCCAAATTTCCCACATCCTCTCCTACATTTGTCCTTTTATGTCATATTAGTCAATTGCATGGGAGTGAGGTGATACCTCAGAGGTCTTTTAATTTGTATTTCCCTACTCAATAGTGATTTAGAGCAATTTTTCACATGACTATGGATAGCTGATTTCTACATCTGAAAACTGCCTATTTATATCCTTTATTTTTCAATTTTCAATTGGGAAAACTTGTACTCTTGTAAATTTGACTCAATTCTCTATATATTTGAGAAATAAGGCCTTTATCAGAGAAACTTGTAAATCCCCTCCTCCCACCTGGTTTTCTATTTCCCTTCTAATTTTGGCTGCATTGGCTTTATTTGTGCAAAACCTGTTTAATTTAATGTAAGCAATATTATCCATTTTACATCTTGTAATGCTCTCTATCTTTTGTTTCAATATAAATTCTTCCATTATTCATAGATCTGGGAGGTAAACTTTTCCATGCTCCTCTAATTTCCTTATGGTAATTCATTCCACTCACATTTACTGTTATGATTACTAACTGATAATTTCTATTCATCCTATTCTCACCCCCATTTATGCTTCTCCCTTTATCATTTCACCCTGTCCCACCTCAAAATGTTTTGTTTCTGATGGCCGTCTCCTCCAATCTGTACTTTCTTCTATCACTCCTTCCTTCTCATATTCCTTTCTTCTCCCAATTCCCTGTAGAGTAAGATAGATGTATGTGTTTGTGATTCCTTCCTGGATACAATACAGATGAAAGTTCAAGTATTGACCAGCAATGTTCCCCCTGCCCCAGCTCTCCATTGTAAAAGTTTTTCTGTGCCCCTTCTTTGCGAGATAATTTATCCCATTTGACCTCCCTTTGCCTTTTCTCCAAGTGCATTTTTCTTCCTCACCCCTTAATTGTATTTATTTTTGGATATGATCCCATCATACTGAACTCATATCCATGCCCTCTGTCTATGTATTCTCCTAACTGCCTTAATAATGGTAACATTCTTTGGACTTACAAGTATCATCTTCCCATGTAGGAATGTAAACAGTTTAATCATATTGAATCCCTTATGATTTGTCTTTCCCATTTACTTTTTTATGCTTCTTTTGAATCTTGTATTTGAAAGTCATTTTTAAAAAAATTTAGCTGGGGTCTTTTCTTAAAGAATGCTTGGAAGTCCTCTATTTCATTGAATATTGATTTCCTCCCTTAATAGTTGTATTCTGTTTTGCTAAATAGGTTATTCTAAGTTGTAATCCAGGTAATCCTTTGCCCTCTGGAATATCATATTCCAAGCCCTCCAGTTCTTTAATGTGGAAGCTTCTAAATCTTGTGTGATCCTAACTGTAGCTCCATGATATTTAAATTGTTTCTTTTGGGTTGCTTGCATTATTTTCTTCTTGACCTAAGAGCTATGGAATTTGGTTATAATACCCTTAGGAATTTTAAATTTGGGATCTCTTCCAAGAAGTGATCAGTGTATTCTTCCAATTTCCATTTAGCCCTCTGGTTCTAAGATATCTGGGCAATTTTCTTTGATAGTTTCTTGAAAGATGACAAATAGACTCTTTTAAAAAAAATCATGTCTTTCAAGTAGCCTGATAATTCTTAAATTATCTCTCCTCAATCTGTTTTCCAGGTTAGTTGCTTTTCCAATGAGATATTTCATATTTTATTCTATTCTTTCATTCTTTTGACTTTGTTTTATTGTTTCTTGGTGTGTCATGGAGTCATTTGCTTTTACATGCTCAATTCTAAATTTTAAGGAATTATTTTTCTTCAGTGAGCTTTTGTAACTCCTTCTCCATTTGGCCAATTCTACCTTCAAAGGAGTTCTTTTCTTCAGTAGTTTTTTGTATATTTTTCCAATTTGGCCAATTCTGATTTTTAATAAGTTCTTCTCTTCAATGAATTTTTGTACATTTTTTTTCCATTTGAACAATTCTGTTTTTTAAGGAGTTCTCTTCAGAGGATTTTTGTTCCTCTTTGACCATTTGGTCCATTCTTTTTTTAAGGTGTTATGTTCTTCAGCATTTTTTTTTTGTGCCTTCTTTACTTAACTGTTAACTCTTTTTTCATGATTTTCTTGCATCAATCTTATTTCTTTTCCCATTCTTCTTTACCTCTTTTATTTGATTTTTAAAATCCTTTTTCAGTTCTTCTAGGGATTCTTTTTGGGCCTGAGACAAATTAATATTTTTCTTTGAGGCTTTGCATGTAGCGGTTTTGACATTGTTGTCGTCTTCTGAGATTTGTTTTGATCTTCCCCGTCACCATATTAACTTTCTACAGTCAGGTTCTTCTTTTGTTGTTTGCTCATTTTCTAGCCTATTTCTTCCTTTTTAACTTTATGTTAAAATTGGAGTCTGCTCCTGGGGTTTAGGGGGCACTATTCTAAGGATCAGGTTTTTTCATTCTGCACTCAAAGTTAGTTCTGAGGGCATATAAATGTTTAGTTCTTCTAAGGTAGTATGATCCAAGGAGAAGTGTGGTTACTGCTCTTCTAGAGCATGCTCTGGTTTCTGAGTAACTACAATTACTCTTTTATGCCCTGGAACTGTGATCAGGGTCCCTGCTCCTGCTAGTGGGGGTCTGTCCTGATTGAAGTACAGATGCCTCCAGGCACATAACTCCAAATTAACAAACAACAAGCCCTGGAGGCAGCTGGATTGGGCAGCAGCCTCAGTTTCAGGAACTTTCACGCCATGGACTATGTTGGGGGGGGGCTCAGAATACTGATTACAGGGATTTACAATGGCTCTAGATGTGGGGCTGAGGTATGCTGACCAGATTCAGTCCTGGGCTGTGATTGTGGCTAGGAAGAACAAGCAGTTAGTGCCCTTGAAGAAGTGCTGGGGTCCTGCTGGCTGTTGACACTCATAAGAGAGTGGAGTCCCTGATTTTGATTACAGGGTAGAGGAGTGGGCTGAAGCTTTCAGCCCCAGGCAGGATCACAGGAATTAAAAGCATTTGCAATAACAGCATTACTGGGGGCTCCAGTTGTGGCTGGAGGCAGAAAGGAGTACCTGAGATCAGGCCCCCAGATATAGTACAGAAAACAATAAAATGAAAAAACTGAAGCTTGAGACATTATCTCCCACACCTCAAGACTAGAACCTGATTCTAACAGAAAGTTGACAGACAAGAAATAAGCTACAAAAATGAGCAAGCAAAAAAGAAAGAACCTGACCATAGATAGCTCCTATAGTGATAGAGAAGATCTGGGTTTAAATTTAGAAGAAGCTAGTGATGTTAAAATATCTACTTGTACTTTAAAGAGAAATGTAAAATGATCATAAGTAAAAAAATAAAGCACTTTAAAAATCAGAGAGGTTGAAGAAAAATTAGAGGGGAAAAGAATAATGCAAGAAAATCAAGACAATTATGTTTAGAAAGTCAACCAATTGGAAAAAGAAATCCAAAAATTTACAGAAGAAAATAATTCCTTAAAAATCAGAATTAGACAAGGGGAAGCTAATGACTTCATAAAACATCAAGAAAAAAAAATAGTGAAAAAAACTGACCCAGAAAAGAGATTGAGAAGATACAATATAAGAATTATTGGACTTCCTGAAACACATGATTAAAAAAAGAGCCCAGACAGCATCTTTCAAGCTATTATCAAGGAAAACTGCCCTGATAGTCTAGAACCAGAAGGTTAAATATAAATACATAGATCACCTCCTGAAAGAGATCAGAAAATGAAAATTCCCAGGAGTATTATAACCAAATTCCAGAGCTCCCAGGTCAAGGAGAAACTATTGCAAGCAATCAAAAAGAAACAATTTAAATATTATGGAGCCACAATCAGGATCACATAAGATTTAGCAGCTTATACATTAAAGAATTAAAGGTCTTGGGGTAAAATACTCCAGAGTTGTTGGATTACCTGAAAGTTATGATCAAATAAAATGTCTAGACACTATACTTCAAGCAATTATTAAGGAAAATTACTATGAAATTTTAGAAGTAGAGGGTAAAATAGAAATTGGAAAAAATCTACTGATCACCACCTAAAAAAGATTCTAAGATGAAAATTCACAGGAAAATTATAGCTAAGTTTTGAAGCTATCAAGTCAGGGATAAACTATTACAAGCAACTGGAAAAAATTTAATATTGTTGAGCTACAGGCAAGACAACACAAGTTTTAGCAGCGTCTGCATGAAAAGACCAAAGGGCATGGAACATTAAATTCTGAAGAGCAAAGGAACTGAGTTTCCAACCAAGAATAAGTTATCCAGCAAAGCTGAGTGTAATCCTACATGGAGAAAAATGGATATTTAATGAATTAGGGGACATTCAAATATTTATGAGGAAAAAACCAGAACTGAACAGAAAATTGGACCTATAAGAATTAGGAGAAACATAAGAAGGTAATGATTAAAGACCAATTATAAAGGATTTAATAAGGTCAAACTGTTTCCTTCTTATATGGGAAAATATAACTCTTAAGAATATTATCATTTGGGGCAGCTAGGTGGCACAGTGGATAGAGCACTGGCCCTGAAATCAGGAGGACCTGAGTTCAAATCTGACCGCAGACCAAACACTTGACATTTACTAACTGTGTGACCCTGGGCAAGTCACTTAGCCCCAGTTGCCTAAAAACAAAAAACCAAACAAAAACAAAAACAAAAAAAAGAATATTATCATTTTGCACATGCATAACCTATATCAGATTGCTTGCCATCTTGACTCAGGGGGAGAAAAATTTGTAACTCAAAATTCTTCAGAAATGAATGTTGAAAATTATCTTTACATGTAATTGAAAAAAATAAAATACTATTTTAAAAGGAATGTTTCTATTACTTGGGTAGTTTGAAAGAGTATACATAGAAGGAAGGCTTGGGATTGAGTTGAGTGTGATGGGAAGATCCTAAAAAGTAAAATTGGGTAGGGAGAGAAAAAATTGAGCAATTATTTAAAACAAACATGGCATCAATGGGAAAAAAAAACTGTTATAGTGAAGGCAGGAAGGAGTGGAGGGCTGGTAGTGCTAAAACCTTATTCTCATCAGAACTGGGTTAAAGAGGGAACAGCATATGCATCCAGAGGGGTATAAAAGTCTCCTTAACTTACAAAGGAATAGGCAAGCAAAAGGATAGGATAAGGCAGAGACTCTTAATAGGGGTGAAAATTAAGGAGGCAATGGTTAGAAGCAAATTAGACATTTGAGGAGAGATGCGATAAAAATGAGAGAGAGAATAATAAACAGTGAGGAAAAATATGATGGATGGAAATGTGCAACTAGTCATTATAACTTAGAACATGATAACTGAGAAGTGAATGGGATGAACTCACCCATAAAATGGAAACAGATAGCAGAAGAAAAACCAGAATCTGACAATATGCTGTCTACAAGAAACATATTTTAAAATGAGAGATAAGGATAGAATAAAAATAAAGAGCTACAGTAGAATTTATTATGCTTCAACAGTTGTAAAAAAAAAAGCAGGGATAGCAATCATGATTTAAAGCTAAAATAGATTCATTAGAAAAGATTAACAGGGAAACTAGAATATGATAAAAAATACCATAGATAATGAAGTAATATCAATGCTAAACCTATATGCACCAAATTCTATAGCATCTAAACTTTTACAGGAAAAGTTAAATGAATTGCAAGTGGAAATAGATAGCAAAACTATAATAGTGGGAAACTTTAACCTTCCTCTCTCAGAACTAGATAAATCAATCCAAAATTAAATAAGAAAGAAGTAGAATTGCTGAATAGAATCTTAGATAAGCTAGCTATGATAGAAATCTGGAGAAACCTAAATGGGAATTAAAAGAAGCCATTTTCTCAGTAGTACATGGTACCTTTACCTAAAAAACAAAACAAAACAAACAAAAAAATGACCATATATCAGGGCATAAAAACTTTATAACTAAATGCAGAAAAGAAAAAATATTAAATGCATCCTTGTCAGGTCATAATATAATAAAATTACATCTCATAAGGGGCCAGGGAAACACAGATTAAAAATTAATCGGAAACAAAGCATCCTTATCTTTAAAAAATGAGAAGGTCAAAGATCAAGTCAGAGAAACAATAAAGATTTCATTAAAGAGAATGATAAGACAACATGCCAAAATCTATGGGATGCAGCAAAAGCAGTAATCGGAGGAAAATTTATGTCTCTAAATGTTTACATCAATAAAATAGAGAAAAGAGTAGATCAATGAATTGGAGGTATAATTTAAAAAGCTAGAAAAAGAACAAATTAAAAATCCCCAATTAAACACCAAATTGAAAATCCTAAAAATTAAAGATGAGATTAATAAAATGAAATGTAAGAAAACCATTATATTAATAAATAAAACTAGGGATTAGTTTTATGAAAAACCAAGAAAATAGATAAATTTTTAGTTAATATCATGTTTTAAAAAGAGAAAAGAAAACCAAATCACTAGTATCAAAAAAGGAAAGGATGAATATAACACTAATCAAGATGAAATCAAAGCAATTATTAGGAGTTATTTTGCCCAATTATGTGCCAATAAACCTAACAATGTAAGTGAAATGGAAGAATACTCACAAAAATATAAACTGCTTAAATTAACAGAAGAGGAAATAGGATATCTAAATAAGCCTATTTTAGAAAAAGAAATGGAACAGACCATAAATGAACTTCCTAAGGAAAAAAAAAAACATCAATCCCAGATGGATTTACAAGTGAATTCTACCAAACATTAAATAATTATTCAGAATAATACTGAAAGAAGGATTTCTATCAATCTCCTCTTTTTTTTTTTTTTTTTTTGCTGGGCAATGGGTTTAAGTGACTTGCCCAGGGTCACACAGCTAGTAAGTGTTATGGGTCTGAGGCCTGGTTTGAACTCAGGTCCTCCTGACTCCAGGGCCAGGGTCCTATCCACTGCGCCACCTAGCTGCCCCTCAATCTCCTTTTATGTAACAAATATGGTGCTATTATCTAAACCAAGAAGACTAAAAACAGAGAAAGAAAAGTATTGATCAATTTCATTAATGAATATGGATGTACAAATCCTAAATAAAATACTTGCTAGAATACTACAATAATAAATCACAAAGATTATACATTTTGAATTGCATTATACATTATACATAAGATTATACATTTTGAATATGCAAGTTGAATTTATACCAGAAATGGAAGGATGGTTTAGCATAAGGAAAACTATTAACATAATTGACTGTATGAATAACAAAAGGCAAATCATATAATTATGTCAATAGACATAGAAAGTTTTTTTTAACAAAATACAACACTCATTTCTATTAAAAACACTTTGAAGCATAGGTATAAATGACTTTTTCCACAAAATGATAAGAAGCATTTACCATCAGCAAGTATTATTTATAATGGGAATAAGTTAGAAGCCTTTCCAATAAGATCAGGAGTGAAACAAAGATGTCCATTATCACCAGTATTATTCAATATTGTATTAGAAATGTTAGCAATAGCAATAAGAGAAGAAAAAGAAACAGAAGGAATCAGAATAGGCAATGAGGTAATAAAACTATCTCTTTTTGTAGATGATATGATGATAGACTTGGAAAATCTTAGAGATTCAGCTAAAAAGTTAGTTGAAACAATAATTTTCACAACATATCAGGACATAAAAGAAACCCACATAAATCATCAGCATTTCTATATATCACCAACAAAAGCCTGCAAGAAGAGATAGTAAGAGATACTCCATTTAAAATAACTGTAGACAACATAAAATACCTAGGCATATACCTAACAAAACAAACCCAGGAATTACATGAACATAAGTATAAAACACTTTTTATACAAATATAGTCAGATTTAAATAATTGGAGAAATAGTGATTGTTCTTGGGTGGACAGAGGCAATATGATATAAATGACAACCTATTTATTCAATGCCATCCCAATTAAATTGCTAAAAATATTTTATCGATTTAGAAAAAATAATAACATTTATTTGGAAGAACAAAAGGTCAAGAATATCAAAGGAATTAATGAGGGAAAATGTAAAGGAAGAATGCTTAGCAGTACCAGATCTTAAACTATACTATAAGGCAGTAATTATTTAAACTATCTGGTATTGGTAAGAAATAGAAAGGTGGATCAGTGGAATAGAGTAGACATACAATCCCCAGTAGTAAATGGCTGGAGTAACTTTGTGTTTGACAAGTGTAAAGATTTAAGCTTTTGGGATGAGAATTTACTATTTGGCAAAAATTACTGGGAAAACTAAAGAACAATCTGGCAGATATTGGGTATAGACCAATATCTTCCACCATTTGCCAAGATAAGGGTGAAATGAATACATGACCTAGATATAAAGGGAGATGACACAAGGAAATTAAAAGAACATGAAATACACTACCTATCAGACTTACAGATGGGAGAGATATATACAAATAAACAAGAGATAGATAGTGTTATGAGGTGTAAAATGGGTAATTTTGATTACAGTAAATTAAAAAGGGTTTGAACAAATAAAACCAACATAGCCACTATTAGAAGGAAAGCAGAAAACTAGGGGGAAAGGGAGAATTTTATAGACAGTTTCTCATATAAAGGTCTCATATCTCAAATATATAGAGAAATTTGTCAAATGTCTAAGAATATGAGTCATTCTTCAATTGATAAATGGTCAAATTATATGAACAGGCAGTCTTTCTTTTTTTTAATTTTTTAAAATTTTTTTTATCCTATTCTGCCCATCCATTTATTCTATTCTTTCTTTTGACCCTGTCCCTCTTCAGAAGTATTTGCTTCTGATTACTCCCTTTCCCAATCGGCCCTCCTCTCTATCATTCCCCTACTCTCTTGTCCCCATCTCCCCCATTTTCCTGTAGGGTAAGACAGATTTCCATACCCAATTGAGTGTGTATGTTATTCCCTCCTTAAGTCAAATCCTATGAGAATAAGATTCACTCATTCTCTCTCACCTTCCCCCATTTCCCCTCCACTGTAAGAGCCTTTTCTTTTCTGGTTTTTTTTTTTTTTGTGGGATAATTTACCCCGTTCTACCTCTCCCTTTCTCCTTCTCCTAGTATAATCCTCTCTCACCCCTTAATGCTATTCTCCAGATATGACCCCTTCATCTTCAACTCACCCTGTGCCCTCTATCTATCTATATCTATATATACATACATATACTTTTTTCCCCTCCAACTACCCTAATACTGACAAAGGTCTCATGAGTTGCAAATATCATCTTTCCAGGCAGGAATATAAACAGTTCAACCTTAATAAGTCTCTTATGATTTTCTCTTTCCTGTTTACCTCTTCATGTTTCATTTGAGTCTTGTATTTGAAAATCAAAGTTTCTATTCGACTCTGGTCTTTCCATCAAGAATGCATGAAAGTCCTCTATTTCACAGAATGACCATTTTTTCCCCTGCAGGATTATACTCTATATATTTTTGCTGGGTAGGTGATTCTTGGTTGTAATCCTATCTCCTTTGTCCTCCGGAATATTATATTCCATGCTCTGTGGTCCCTTAATGTAGAAGCAGCTAAATCTTGTGTTATCCTGATTGTGTTTCCATAATACTTGAATTGTTTCTTTCTGGCTGCTTGCAATATTTTCTCCTTGACCTGGGAACTCTGGAATTTGGCTACAACATTACTAGGAGTTTTCCTTTGGGGATCTCTTTCAGGAGAAGATTGGTGGATTCTTTCCATTTCTATTTTGCCCTCTGGTTCTAAAATATCAGGACGGTTTTCCTTGATGATTTCTTGAAAGATGATGTCTAGGCTCTTTTTTTGATCATGGCTTTCAGATAGTCCGATAATTTTAAAATTCTCTCTCCTGGATCTATTTTCCAGGTCAGTTGTTTTTCCAATGAGACATTTCACATTGTTTTCTAATTTTTCATTCTTTTGGAATTGCTTTACAGTGTCTTGATTTCTCATAAAGTCACTAGCTTCCAATTGCTCTATTCTAATTTTTAAGGAAGTATTTTCTTCAGTAATCTTTTGGACTTCCTTTTCCATTTGACCAATTTTGCTTTTTAGGGCATTCTTCTCCTCATTGGCTTTTTGGACCTCTTTTGCCATTTGGGTTAGGCTATTTTTTAAGGTGTTATTTTCTTCAGTATTTTTTTGGGTCTCCTTTAGCAAGCTGTTGACTTGTTTTTCATGATTTTCTTGCATCACTCTCAGTTTTTCCTCTACTTCTCTTACTTGCCTCTCAAAATCCCTTTTGAGCTCTTCCAAGGCCTGGGACTGATTCATATTTTTTTTGGAGGCTTTGGATGTAGGAGCTTTGGCTTTGTTGTCTTCTTCTGGTTGTATGTTTTGATCTTCTTTGTCACTAAAAGAAGATAATATAGTCTGACTCTTTTTATGCTGCTTACTCATATCCCGGCCAATTACTTGAGTTTTAAGCTCTTTGTTAAGGTAAAAGTCTGCTTCCAATGTGAAGAGTGTACTGTCCCAAGCTTCGGGGGTTTGTACAGCTGTTTTTAGAGGTACTTCTAGGGAGCTATAAATTTTCAGTTCTTCCAAGGTGGTATGATAAGGTAAGGGGCAAGGTGTTTTCTCTCCACTGCCACAACAAGCTCCACCACACCAGTGTTTCTCCTCGCCCCAGGACCGCCCCTCAGAACTGTGACCCAGATCCAAGCACTGGTAAACCAAGAGATTCCTGCCTCAGCACTGGCAAAGAGATCCCTGCAATCCCCCTCTGATCTGCCACTCGATTCCCCCTCAGTCTGTGGGCTAGAGCTCAGGAAAAAGCTGCAGCCCCGGGTCACGCTCAAGACTTGCAGCTGAGACCTAGCTTCTCTCTCACCACAGTGGGACCCACTGACCTTCTAAGTTGTCTTTGGTGTTCGGGGTTGAGAAGTCTGGAAATCACCACAGCGCCCGCAATTCAGTCCTCTGAGGCCTGCTCCAGGGTTGCTGCAGCCTGCGCGCCCACACCGAACTGCAATCCTCTCCCCGCCCGGTGTGATATACCTTTCCAATCAACCATCCAGGCTGTCTTTGGTTGGAAATTTGTTTCACTCTGTCTTTTTGTAGGTTCTGCTGCTTTAGAATTTGTTTAGAGCCATTTTTTTAGGTATTTGGAGGGCTTTGGGAGAGAGCTCAAGACAGTCACTGCTTTCCCTCCGCCATCTTAACAGGCCGTCTTTCAATAAAGAAATCAAAACTATATACAGTCATATGAAAACATGCTCTAAATCATTATTGATTAGAGAAATGAAAATTAAACAATGTTGAGATATCTCATACCAACCTACTTAGCCCCTATCATGTGCTAAAGGCACACACCTTTAGCTATCATTGGCGAAAATGACAGAAGGGGAAAATGACAAATATTGTAAGGGATGTGCAAAAATTGGGACACTAATACATTGTTGATGGAACTGTATTATGGAGAGCAATCTAGAATTATGCCTAGAGAGTTATAAAATTGTGTATACTCTTTGACCCAAGAATACCACTATTAAGTCTTTTCTCCCAAGGTGACCAGGGAAAAAGGGAAAAAAAAAACTTACATATTCTAAAATATTTATAGCAGTTCTCTTTGTGGTAGCAAAGAACTGGAAATTGAGGTGATGCCTGTCAGTTGGGGAGTGGATAAACAAATTGTGGTATATGATTGTGATGGAATCCTACTGTGCTGTAAGAAATGATGAGGGGGTGGAGCCAAGATGGCAGAGTGAAAGCAGTGACTTGCTTGAGGTCTCCCTCAAACCCCTCCAAATACCTGCAAAATGTCTCTAAACAAATTCTAGAGTAGCAGAACCCACAAAAAGACAGAGTGAAACAAACTTCCAGCCCAAGACAACCTGGATGGTTGATTGGAAAGGTCTATTGCGCTGGGCTAGGAGAGGAACATAGTTCAGCATGGTCTGCCCAGGCAAAGGCCGGGCCTCAGCAAATCTGGGACACTCCTCAGGAGATTGAATCAAGAGGAGCTGTGTCAGTTTCCAGACTTCTCAACCCACAAATGCCAAAGACAACTTAGAAGGTCAGTAGGAAAGTTTTGTCGGACCTTGGTGAGAGAGGAGCTTGGTCCCAGCCCCGGTCCTGGCACAGCCCCAGGGTGGTGGCTGCTTCTGGAACTCTCGGCCATGCTTGGATCTGGGTTGCAGTTCTGGGTGGTGGTCCTGGAGTGAGGAGGAACACTGACATTTTAAACGGTTACTATTCCAAGTGCTAATTTATCACTTATCATAAAGAAAAAAAGAAAGCAAAAACACCAATTCAATAAAACTTACCATCTTGAAAACATTTGCCTTTATTTGCAGCATTCCATACCCATAGGACACCATCTCTATAAAGAAACTGGAGCAGAGGGAAGAGCTTGATCTAGAAATATAACAAATTAAATATGGAAATAAGTGGGAATGGGGGTGGGAATTAAGAGGAAGGATAACATTGCAAAGGAAATAGTCACAGGCAAAACATATTTCCTCTTTTTGCTAATCTGGGTAATAAGGGGATGTCTCTAAGGTCATTCAGGCAATAAACATTTATTAAGTGCCTACTCTCTGTCAGACACTACGCTAAATAAAAAAGGTAAAGATCGAATAAATCCTTGCCCCCAAAGAGCTCATGGTCTAACAAAGAAGACAACATGCAGACAACAAATATATTATGTGTAAGATATATCTATCTATCTATATATATATCTCCTATATTTTGTGATTTTATGTATGAAATTTGCAGCTAATACAATAAGGATCTTTTTTTTCTACTAATGTGCAATCATCAGAGCTAGGAACATTGGAACATTTCAGTTGCACATCATGCCAGGAACATACCAGGCAGAAATTTATAAAAACAATCTTTACAGGTATTCAGTTTGCATTTGATCTAATCTCACGTCTAGATTTTTAAAAGTTAAGTCATTTAACTTTCCAGGATTTACAAATCAATGAATTATACCCAATCTCATTCCTCTTTCTCTACCCCAAGTACTCTTTCAATATAATAATGATAATGATAATGATAGCTGTCATTTATAGAGAGCTTTAAGGTTTGCAAAGTACTTTACATGCATTATCTCATTTAATCTTTGCAACAACCCTGTATGATAGGTACTGTTATTATTACCATTTTACAATTGAGGACACTGAGATGGATAGAAGTTAAGTGACTTGCCCATGGTCACACAGCTAGTAAGTATCTGGGTCACAATTTGAAGTCAGATTTTCTTGATTCCAAATCCAATGTTGCATCCACTATGCCACCCAGCTGCCTCTAAAAAAATGGCAGCTATTGTGAGTAAAAAAACAAATCTATGCTAAAGAAAGATAACGGTTTGCATTATGCAGGCCCAAAGAGAAAAAGAAGAAGAGGGTGGCATGGGAGGCAGTTTCCCCTATTGTGCTTAATTTATAAAATTCAAAATCCAATTTTTTTAATTATGAGTAAATTTACTAAAATTACGGAATCACAGAATTTTTAGAATTGGAAGGAACCTTAGCAGCCCTCTTGTCTGATCTCACCACAAGAGGAGGCTCTACTGTAAACCGTACTTGACTGACAGTCATTCAGCCTCAACTCCAAGCCCCTAGGAAAAGATCCCAGGAAGCTCATCCCATGTGGATCCAGCACTCATGGACAGGAGACATTTCCTAACTCCACACCCAACTCCCCTTCCATTCACCTTACCACCATTGCTCTTGATTCTCTCCTCTGAAACCAAACAGAGCAAGGCCAATCCCTCTTCTGCATAAAATCCCTTCAGTGACTTGAGGTCAGCTCCCATGTGTCTCCCTAAGCCTTCTCTTCTCCAAGCTAAACATTCCTGGTTCCTCAACCCAGCCATTTATATTAAGTATTCATATATCACTATTCAAAATTATTTGTGTAAAGGATATTTTTGCATAAAGCTAAATATAGCATTAATTTTAAAAATAAAAATAAATTCACTATTTGTCCCTTTACCTCCACCTCAGTTTCTCTAGTTGCCTTTAAGACTCAGCTCGTCCCACCTTTTACAAGAGACCTTTTCCAAACCCCCTAGTTCCTTGTTGCTTCCCTTCTGAGAGTACCTACCATCTTCTCTCTATGTCTATATTATTCATATATATATATATGCATACAAATATATACCATGTAATAAATACATATGTAGCCTTTGTAACTAGCTATTTATATGTCATTCCCTTCCCCATTCTAATGTATATGCTCTTTGAAGTCATATGCATTGTGGCAAAAAAAACCCCAAAGACCCAAGCACTGATTTTTGCCTTTCTTTGTATCCCCCCAACTCAGCATGGTGCCTGCATTTCGTTGCTCTTTCCATTTAAGCTCTTGTCTAGAAATCAGAATATCATTTTCAGCCATCTTCTTAACCAATTGTTCATTTCCCAAACCTGCCTTGCTCTTCTATGCCTTCATTAGGTTAGAAGTTTCATAGTTGCTACATTTCTTTTAAATAGTGGTCCAGAAATAAACAGCCTATTCACATCCACCATCTTCTCAACCTGGTGTTCATCGCCTAGGAGCATCTATCACTCGAGATTATTGTGAGGATAAAAATGAGATAATATTTGTAAAGTAATTTGCAATGCTTAAAGTGTTACATAGATATTTCTTATTCTTATCATTATTATATCTCTCCCTGATTTCACTTAGAAGAATTGAAGAAACACTACAGATGGCTCTAAGGTTTTTAATTTCTTGTGCAAGCCTTTGTAATCCTTAACAATACTTTTTGGATTCCTTTTGGCAACATAATCTATTACCACAGGGATCACCAGAAAACAAAGCTAGCTGTATATGCAATGACAGGATCTACTGCCTGTAATACCTCTTTTACTGACAACCTGCCTTCTCTACTTGTGTCTCAATAAGTAATCATTCAAAAGAACAATAGAAAAAGAGTCTGAGTATAAATCCAATCTCCGCTCCATACTATATATGTGACCTTGGGCAAGTCACACAACCCTTTGGAGAAACAGTATCCCCACATGCAAAAAGGTGTTGGACTAGAAGATCCCTAAGGTCCGTGACAGCTCTAAATCTACCATCTTATGATCCCCAAGGTGTCTGCCCTCTCTGAATCTATCATCCAATGATAGCTTTGAAACCAAAACGTCTCAGTATTGCAGAGCTGAAGGAAGGCAACTCAGATCATACCCTAGCTTGCATTGGTCAGTGGGATGCTATGGACTCCCAAATGGGAGAAATAAAAAGAGTGAAGAGGGCAAAGGATCACCAGATATGAATCAGACAACTTCACTCATCTCATCTCTGTTTTGTAAGTTGATTTCCAACATAAACAATACACATATCCAAATAATTATAATCAACCTTGCAAGGACAGACATAAATACATTTTAGATGATCTTCTGTTTTAGATAATCCAAATCCTCTCCTCCACCAGTGGAAACCAGTGCAAGCTGACATCACCTAAAAAAATCCCTACCCAATGCTCCTCAGAATCCTTATTAGGCAGTTCCTCTTTTTGCCTCCTCATTCAGCCACTCACACAAAGTGCTGGCTACTATTTTCAGTTTCCCTTTCTTCTACTTCATTTCCAGATTTTTTTTTTTGGCTGCTCAACATTCCTTTAAAAACTAGAAGCCCTCAGTTCAGTGATCAGAGAGCTTTAGGTTAACAAACTGACCAAGAAGAGTCAGAGTCAGGGAATTAAGAGAAAAAACAAACAATCAAAAGCAAAGGAGTCAGAAAACCTACGAAACACAGAAGACACAGAGACTGTGAAGTGAAGACGTGGTGAGAATCTTTCTGTATTTTCTTTTTCAAACGGCCCCCTCAGAAATTGTAAAGCATGTGTGCTTTCTGTTCCTAATCTTTGCTTAGAGTTTGAGGGGGTGGTGGGTGGGCTTGTCATTTCCCCTAAAATAGGACATGGTTGGTTCTCAGTTACTCAGAGATCAGCAAAGTCTAAATATTGGTCTGATCAAGTGTCACTGCACAGCATTTGCTCTGTCCACTCCATGTGGAGCACCATTCTAAGTACTGGGGTCAGGGGGAGAGGTATTTGTTTTGCATAGAATGTTTTTGGGAAGTTGAACTATCTTAATATTGTCTGTGATGGAAATTCCTAAAATTGTCCAAATTGCATGTTGAAAATTTTAAGGTTTGATTGAGGAGAAGAAAAGACAGAGGAAAAAACCTGAGTAGGAATCTACAGCTCACTGACACTGTCAAATCCTCTCAGAATCTCATTCCATGCACCCAGTTTTCCCATTTATTAGAAGAAGACACTATGGGACTGTCACCTCGGAATTCTCCATCTTGGTTTCAAATTATGGGCTCTTTTAACGGCAATTTACCTATGTTGGCTTATTTATTTTCTACTCAGTCTGAAAACTGGAAACTTGTGAAAGTAACTCAAGCCCAGGACTTCAAGTACTTAAAATACTAATGAACCCAGGCAAGCACAGCATTGAAATAAGAAATATTTAATCAAGGTAGAAATTGCTATGAATGAAAAAGCAAGAGAGGCACAACAGGCACAGCTCCAAATAGTTGTGTCTTTCTATTCCATGAACTTGCTCCCACAGAGAAGTAAACAATCAGAAAGCACAGAGGGAAAAAGTGGTTTCTGTGAGAGGGCATCTCACTCCAACTCTGGGCCAGGGTTTGAGCAATCAGTAGCCAGAGGACAAATCAGTGTGTTGTACCCAAACTTTCCCCCTGACCAGATATTTCCCTCTCTGGAAGATTATGAGGGAAAAATAGCCAGAGATGTTTGCTAACTCCTAGTGGGAGTAGCTGAGCAAGGTCTGGATCTTAGCACCTGAACTGTACTACTAATAGAACTCCTGAGTAGAGTGAATAAAGACTAGTTAAGAGCTGTCTAAATGTGTGAGGGGCCACAGGCACCTAGACNGATAGAACTCCTGAGTATGGAGAGTGAATAAAGACTAGTTAAGAGCTGTCTAAATGTGTGAGGGGCCACAGGCACCTAGACAAATTGGAAGCTGTATTAATTTGATTTTTTTTAAAGAGTTAGAGATCATTCTGTTTCTTTTTGTTTAATTGATTAATTGGTAAACTCTTAATGTATGACCTGGTAGGAGAAGTCAAGTCAACAAGCTTTTATTGAGGGCCTACTTGGTGCCAGGTACTAGGCACTAGGAAATAAATAAAGGTTCCCCCCCGCCCCCCCAAAAAAGTCTCAACCCTCCAAGAGTTCATAATCTAATGGGAGAGACAATATACATACAGGTATGTAGAAATCAATACAGACAGGATAAATTTTAAATCCCACAAGGGAGCCACACTCTCTTAATCAGTCAATCAGCAAGCATTGATTAAGCACCTACTCTGTGCCAAACACTGTAGTAAGTGCTGGGAATACACAAAGTCCCTGCCCTCCAGGAACCCACAATCTAATGAGGAAAACAACATACAAATAACTATGTTCAACGAAGCTCTATGCAGGATAAATTGGAGATAATCAAGAGAGGGAAGATACTTCCCTAGCATTAAGGGAGACTGCAAGAAAGGTGTCCTGTAGAAAGTGAAATTTTAACTGGGACTTGAAGGGAACCAGAGAAGTCAGGAGGAAGAAGATGGGAGTGAGAGAATTTTAGGCATGGGGGACAAAAAGAAAATGAAAGAAGGCCCCGGGACAGAGCCCTGGAAGACATCCATGCTTGTGACATAGGGCATGGATGATGATTTAACAAAGGTGACTGAGGAGGAGCAGTCAGGCAGCTAGGAGGAGAATGAAGAAAGAACACTTTGAAGGAAACTGAAGGAAAAACCACACTGACCAAAACAGAGAAGAGTTGCTTCAGCCAGTATGCACTGCCTAGGTACAGTTCCCGGGTACTAAGACTTCTATGAGCTTCCTGGCTTGGTCACACACAGAAAAACTACCCTGAGGTATCTCCCCAGCAAAGCTGGGGTCCTTCCCAGTTCTAAATCTAAGATCCTGGGCAGAAGAGGCTCTAGAGTTGGAGTCAAAGGACCTGGGTTTGAAACCAATCCCTGTTATTTATTGACTGTGTGACTTTGGGCAAGTAACTTAAACTCTCTGTGTTCCAGGTTCCTGTAAACTAGATTAGATGATCTCCAAGGTCACTTCCAACTCTAAACCTATGATCTTATAAATATGTCAAAAGTCCTCTTTACATTTTTGCAATCTGAAATGTTTTCAGAGCCACAAAAAAAACATGGGAAGAGGTAGCTGTTACTATTTCTTATTATAAATTGCATTTGTAGAGATAGAGGCTGGATACTCACAAGCAATTATATTTAGGTCCCAATTAATGCAAATAATTAATTCCTTGACATGGTTGTGTTATTAGGATTCATACTACAAATATCCATTGGTCTAGAATTAATAGCCATATTTCAACTTTGAATATTGGAATTCAAATATATGTGATCACTTCCTTGGGTTCATTATTCGCATTAATCAAGACCTAATTGCAAGGTGATTAATAGGGAAAGAGACAAGAAGACCTCTGGTTCTGCCTGGAAACATAGGCTATGGGGAGGGTCCCAAGTGGTAGAAGGATTATGGCCCTAAGAATGCTGTTTCCTAGCTCAGGATTTAGAAATGACTAGTGTTTCCATGTCCGACTTGAGCAGCCTTTGCATTTGCAGGTAACACTCCACCTCCAACATGGACAGTGGCCTTTTGATGCCAGCCCCAGTCTGCCTAATTGAAAACAGTAATGGGCAATTCAGGGTGAACCAGGAAGCACTGAAGGTCCTTACTACAATTACCCAGCCTGTGGTGGTGGTGGCGATCGTGGGACTCTATCGCACTGGAAAATCCTACCTGATGAACAAGCTGGCAAGGCAGAAAACTGGTAAGTCCAATAGGCAAGGCTACGACACATCACTCTGTATACAGATACAGAATATTGTCCATTTGGATCAGATTAGGGTCTTAGGGATAAGAATAAATGGATCTTTATAGGCAAGGTTACTTCCTTGGTGCTCCTGATTCCTTCCGAATACAATAACGAAGAAACAGGACAGAGAAGGGAATTCAAATATTATACCACACAGGTTTCCTTTCATAAGGGACATGGAGAGCACAAAAAATAAAATAAAGGCAGCATCCACAAATCAGGGAATTAAAAATAAATAGGATTGAAGGGAAAAGAAGTAATGAGGAAGACAAAGGAAAGGACATTTTTTTTTAAAAAAAAGGGAGTAGCAACAAAAGGGAGAAGATTTAAAAAAGCATTGATCAAAGAAAACAGTTAATTAATTATGGTGATGTTTAAGAAGACATCATCTTAATAAAGAAAACTAGAGATGTTTATTTTTACGTATTACTTAACAGTAATGATAAGATGATCTAAATTCTTTTGGCTACTTTTGTTCCCATTTTATTACTTAAAATGAGAGTTTGAAAGGGAGATTTTTGAACCAAACTCTTAACTGGGCAGAGAGAGAGAAGGTTTGAAAGTGAGAGAGAAATGAGCAAATAAAAAAATGAACAGAGAAATTAACAATATAAATAATTTCAAACAATTTAGAATGGGTCAGTTGAATGTGAATGGCATGAGAAAATGTGTGTGGGGAAAACAATGGGAATACACCGGTGTAACATCAAATTCAATAGCCTCTCTCTCAGAAACTACAGCTAATGTTACAATATCTCTGCCATTCTATGTGATGTCTGTGAGAAGATAGGAGTTTAACATTCATTCTGGAGAGAATAGTAACTGTGACAGCTGACTAGAGGAAAGAGAAAGAAACTAAAATAAGTTATCTGTACAGATAATTGAACATAACATATATCTCACAAAGCGATATGAAAAGAATTCTTGAGAAACTATCTTAAAGCATATCCTGAAAGAACTGAATGGTGTTTCTAGGTTTCTAAAATTGAGAAGTTCATAGTAATCAGTTGTTGAAAGTGACTTTGGCTATGACTTTCTCTCAGGTGATATGTTACAAATATTCATTCATGACTTTGTTTCCTTGTTGGTTACAGTGATAATATATGGTAAAGTCAATATCCTCAATGTTTCAGCCAAGGAGTTGTGAGATTGGGGGGTTGGAGAGAAGAATGATTCCTATCAAGAGAGAAGTGAATCTAAGCTTATAGGGAAAGAAGCTTCTCCAGTTAGTTAAATAAGCAATATATAAACTGAGGTGGAGTACAAAACTAATTCATTAATTAATGAGAGATACTGCTGTTTTAGTCATTATTAAGGAAATACCAGAACATGATTTTCTTAGAACCAAGGATAGGAATGAATAAGAAAAATTCACTGGTAATAGATACAATGGAGATTGGACAATATATGTTCCACATAAGGATTTACTCTAACTCACAGAGACACTAGCGTAAAAGTAGTCTAAACTTAAAAAAACACCCTCATGTACAAAACACTGATTTAAAGAGACAAGATATAAAATAAATAAAAGGAGAAAGACAGATGCCAAATGTGGAAAGGATACATAATCCAACAACATGAAATAAAGTGACAGAGTGGATAAGAAACCAGAACCCAACGATACAAGAAACATAACCAAAAATACATATTCATCTAGAATGAAATAAGAGAAAGGAACAAAAATTACTGTGCATCAGAGTGATTCCATAAACGTAGAGGCTGAATGAAGGTATAAAACAAAACAAAAACACAAATTCACATTACCGAGAGAGATATAAGGAAATGACATTATGATTAAAGAATAGGCAATGAAGCAATACTACACTACCTATTTATGCACCATATGGAATAGCATCCATTTCATTTTTAAATATTAACTGAATTAGAAAAAAAGATATAGATAATAACAATAATTATAGGTGACTTTAATGTTCCCTTCTCAGAGTTAGTGGTGCCTTATTGCTTCTAGGTTCAAATACACATCCCTCTGTGGGTCATTTAAAGCTCTTTACACTCAATCTACATCCAGCACTCTTTCCACTACAACTCTGATTGGAATGTCCTCCACATGCCCAAATGTCAGAACTCCCACTTTGCTACTATCTGGACTCATCTCTCTACACTCTTGTACAGGTTTCTCCCTTGGTTCCACAGTGCAGTCTCACACCAAGGGCATCTGGATGTGGTGTGTTCCTCATCCCAAGAAACCAAATCACACCCTCATTCTTCTGGACACTGAGGGGCTGGGTGATGTGGAGAAGGTAAGAAGAGGTGGATGCCACCATGCTCAATCAAATGTTACTAAACACTGTTGTTCTAGATCTCAAGTTAACAATGACCAAGTGAGTTAGTTTTCCCCTACTGCATAATCATGGTAATTTAGGGCATCTCACAGAAATGGTAAAACATCATGCATTCAGTCCAGATAATGTGATCTAACTTCTAGGGTGACAATAAGAATGACACGTGGATCTTTGCCCTGGCAGTGCTACTGAGCAGCACCTTTGTCTATAACAGCATGGGCACCATCAACCAGCAGGCCATGGACCAGCTGCAGTATCCTTTCTGCACAAAATGAAATGACATTAAGAAATCACTGCAAATTTCAAAGGACTATATCAGGGATGTTGAACCTGAGACCTTGAGGCCATGTGTGGTCTTCTAGGTCCCTGGGTGCAGCTTTTTGACCAAGTCCAAGTTTTACAGAACAAATCCTTTCATTAAGGAGATTTGTTCTGTGAAATTTGGATTCAGTCTAGGGGCCACACTTGAGGACCTAGAGTGCCACATGTGGCCTTGAGGTCACAGGTTCCCCACCCCTGGAGTGGATAAAGAGCCCCCATTGCAGTCAGAAAGACCTAGGTTATAATTTTACTTCTGACAGGGCAGAACACTTAATGTCTCAGTGCTCTGAGACAACTCCAAAGCTGTATATATAAATAATCAGCAAATATCAATCTGTATTTCTAAGGGAAAATTCCTCACTGGGAGTTCCCTATACTGATGAAAACAAGGATCTGGTCATCCACACACACACACACACACACACACACACACACACACACNNCTTATGTTCCTGTTAAAGATGCCAATAAGCTGATTCAAGGGAAGGAGAAATAAAAGACATTAGGGAATTGGGAGACTTAAGGGATGATGCCTGCTGGACTCTTTTTCTGCCACTTGTCCTTCATTAACACCCCAGCTATGTGACAGAACTGACAGATAAAATCAAGACAAAATCTTCCCCCAGCACTGAGCAGATGAATGATTCCATGGAATTTGCGAGCCTTTTTCCAGACTTTGTGTGGACTGTGCGTGATTTCACCTTGCAGTTGGAAATTGATGGGCAGCCTGTCACCTCTAATCAGTACCTGGAGAATGCCCTGAAACTGAAGAAAGGTGCCAGGGATTAAGGGCTGGGCAACGGGGGAAATCCCAGAAGCCACTTTTATTTGTATCTAGTTTATCTATGTATAGTAATAGTCCCTAGCCTCCTCAAAACAGAGGAATATAGTGCAAGGTTTAGAAGGAGACTAGATGACTAGGTTCAACTAATAATTGTATTCCTGGCACAAGTTCTTTGTCCTTTTCCTTTTCTCTCTCTTTAATCAATCTCATGCCTAAAGACCTCAGGGTTAGGAGTGAGTCAAATGTTCTGAACAGGACATAATTTGAGGGGACTGAACTCCAGGTCAACTTTCACTCTATGCCATATTCTTCCTCCCTCCCTTTCCTTAGGTACCGGTGAAGAAGCCAGAATATGTATCCGGAAGTTCTTTCTAAACAGGAAATGCTTCATCTTTGTCCCACCTGCTCACACAAATAAGCTCAAACAGCTTGAGGAACTTCATGATGATGAACTTGATGTTGACTTTGTGGAAAATACTAAAAACTTTTGTGATTACATCTTCAATGACGCTAAGGCCAAGACTCTCCCAGGAGGTGGCACGATCAATGGGCCCCGTGAGTGTTCTTCTCACCAGCACTTCCCTTGACTTCCTTATGGCACTTGTATGGAACACTAGAGTGAGGCAGACAAGAGTCTTCATAGGGTAACTATGGACAAAGGCAATGACTGTCTTCTTGCACCAGGCCAGTCATATGTACCACATTTGTGAAAGCTTTGGTTACCAAAAACATCTTTCTTATTTCCTGTTTCATAAGCATTCTTGATGCTTCCTGATTCTATCAGAAAGCTCACTTTCTGAGACACAAAATGAAACTCCCACTCCCCACCCTGGCAAAGAATAAAGAAACAGCCTCATTCCTAAACAGGATAGTTCTGACCATTCTCCTGATTGTTCCATTTGTCTTCCCTCTATAGGTCTAGGAAAACTGGTCCTGAACTATGTTGAGGCCATCACTAGTGGAGATATTCCCTGTGTGGAGAATGCAGTCTTGGCACTGGCTCAGCTAGAGAACTCGGCTGCAGTTCAAAGGTCCCTAACATTGTATGAAGAGATGATGAGACAGAAGGTCCACTTCCCCACAGAAACCCTTCAAGAACTGTTGGACGCACACGTCATCTGTAAGAGTGAAGCCACTAAATCCTTCATCAAGGACTCTTTCAAGGATGTGAACCAGGAATTCCAAACAACACTGGAGGTACCTTTGCTATTTTAGGACTTTGCCTGTGAACTACAGCTCTTACTAAATTTGAAAGCCTCAGACCTCAGTATTGTGACTCTGATACTCCATTTTCAGTATTATCAGTAACTGAAAGACCCATGACTCTTATGTGCTCTGTAGATTTAATGTAATATGAACATCTAATACATATATTAAAAGTCTTGAGAAGTTAAAAGAGGCTTTTGGTCTGCAATGTGGGTTATATACCACAGTCCTATGCAAAGACAGTAGTGGGAAGGGATTTCTGGAAACTTCTTATCAAGACACTTGTACTCTTCATATATTGAAGGACGGAATAGGAGTTGATCTCAGGCTAATGGATCAGAGGACAAATTTGGTTCTCTTTGACTGCCTCTAAAAGTGCACAGAGACAACAGGTTTTGGTTCTGTGAGAATGTATTGGAAGGAGAAGTGCCTAATTTTTTTATCTTATTTTCAATTTATGGAATAAAACAAACATTTCCATACCATAGTATAAAAAAAGAAAAGATGATTGCACATGAAACTGCATATCTCTTATATAAAACTTGCTATTCCTTTTAAATATATAATAAAATTATCATGTAACTTTTTTATTTTTCCTTTTTTTTCTTCCCTCCCCTCTCCTGTCCTAGAGATAGCTACCATTAGACACAAATAGGTATAGATATGTAAAATTATTCTACACATACTTCTATTTATAAATTCTTTCTCTGGTTGCAGATAGAATCTTTCTTCATATGTCCTTTATTTTTAATTTCTGTATTTATAATACTCAAATTGACTTATTCATTCAAAGTTATTCTTAAAACAATATTTACTATATTGTTACTGTTACGGTATACAATGTTCTCTTGGTTCTGCTGATTTCTCTCTTGATTATTTTGTGCAAGTCTTTCCATGTTTTTCTAAGATCACTGAGCTCATCACTTCTCATGGCATAGTAGTATTCCATCACAATCATATACCACACTCCTAACATTTTCTTAAGGGCAATCTACTGAAGGAAAACATCCTAACAATTAAAATTACTTAAAAGTGAAAGGTCACGGGTTCTCCTTTATTAGAACCCTTCAAGAAAAGGTTGGACAATCGCTTTGGCAGCATGGAACATGGGGTAGATTAGATGACTATTGAGGTCCTTTTGAATTTTGAAATTATATGCTTCTTTTGCACCCCTTACGTCTTTCTCCTTTTTTCTTTATTTAATCACTCTAAAGATTCAGCTAGAAGCCAAGCTAGATGACTTCCATAAACATAATGAAAGAGAGTCCCTAGACCGGTGCACTGCTTTGCTTCAGGATCTTTTCAGTCCTCTGGAGGAAGCAGTGAAGCAGAACACCTTCTCCAAACCAGGGGGCTATGGCATGTTTCTTCAGAAGAAGCAAGAGCTCATAAATAAGTACCACCAGCACCCCAAGAAGGGGATACAGGTAAACCTTCCCTTTGGGCACAGGTTCAGGGTTGAAGATTAAGAGAAGCCAGGAAACTTTAAGGGTCTTTTCCAAGCCTCAAGGTGAATCGTTAATAGTACTGTCAGTTGCAGTGACACACAGGTAAGCTCTGCTCGGATGAATGAACAAGCCTTGGCTTCACCCTCACTCACATCACTATTTCCTGTTTCGAATTCATTGTCTTCCTATCCTCCAGGCAGACAAGACTTTGGAAGAATACTTGAAGTCAAAGGAAACTGTAGCTGATGCAATTAACCAGGCAGACAAAATGCTCACTGCAAAAGAAGAAGAGATGAAAGGTGAGAAATACACGAAAGAGGCTCTAACCTGAGTAGTGCTGAGAATTGTGCCCTCTGCCTTCAGAAATGTTATTTAAGATGACTGGATGTCCTTGAGAGCATTTGAATTTAACAAAGACTCCTTTTTGTGCTTCCTAAATATTTCTCTCTCTCTAAACAAGTACTAGTTAATCTAGTGAAGAGGTCCAATAAGTTTATTTTATGAAGTAAAACCAATAGTAAACAGGGGTGGAAGGCTGGGGAGTGAGCAGCTTACTACCTCGAGTTGTTGTTTTTGTTCAGTTGTTTTAATCATGGCCCACTCTTTGTGACCCCATTTGGGGTTTTCGTGGCAAACATATTGGAGCGGTTTTCCATTTCCTTCTCCAACTCATTCTACAGATGAGGAAACTGAGGCAAATAGAGTTAAGCAACTTGCCCATGGTCACACAGCTAGTAAGTGTCTGAAGCCAGATTTGAACTCAAATCTTCCTGACTCCAGACCTGGCTCTCTATCCACTACACCACCCAGATGCCCTATCTACCTCTAGTTCAATTTTTATAATTCTTTTTCCTTCTCAGAGCAACAGAGGAAAGCACAAGCTGCAGCAGATGCTGCAAGAGAGTTGGAAATACAGCGAAGAAGGCAGGAGCAGATAATGCTGGAAAATGAAAAGCGACAGCAAGAGCAACAAAGGCAAATGGCTGCCAATATGGAAGCCCAGAGGAGGCAGATGTTGGCAGAGCAAGAGAGAGAACAGGCTAGGAGACTACAGGTATTGCATTATCCCAGCTCAACATCTAGCCTCTTCCCCATTGCCCTTAATGACTTAAGTAAATGGAGACTAAGCAGTTACAACCCTTGAATAGTGAAAATGTTTGGCCCTGAAGGAAGACTAATATAGCCCAGGATAGCATCTCCTATCTTTTTTTGTTAATCCATTTTGCAAACATTTATAAAGCACCTACTCTGTATAGTCACTGTGTCAGCCTCTGAAGATAAGGGGAAAAGGAAAGATGAAGGGAAGTAAGTAGGGAAGCAGGAAAGCAAGGAAGAAGAGAAGGAAGAGTGGAAATGAGGGAAAGAGAAAGGGGAGGGGAAGAGGAATTCAGGAAGGAGGGAGGAAAGGAGGGAAGAAAGGAAGAAAGGGAGAAAGGCAGGAAAGTAGGGAGAAAAGCAAGAGGGAAGGGTAGGGAAGGGACAAAAGGAGGGAGGGAAGAAAGGAAGGGAAGAAGGGATAAAAGGAGGGATGAAAAGAGGAAGAAAAGAGAGGAGGGAGGGAGAGAGGAAGGAAGAGAGGAAGGAAGGTGGGAGGAAAGACCTCAAGAGGGAGGAAGGGAAGGAAGGAGGGAAGGGAAGGGAAAATTCAGAGCATTCTATTTTTCTGAACTTCCAGTATGCCTCTCTATACCACTCCTTGAATAATTAGATATATTGTCTTATATTGTTAGTTTTCTTTATACGTGTTCATGTTGTTTCCCTAACTAGATTATAAACTCCCCAAAGGCAAGGATGGCATTTGATGTTTCTTGGTATCCTCCACAGACCTTAGCAAACTATCCTGTATGTTCATACATTCAATGAATAAAGTTTTTAAGCAGCTAGAACTTAAGGCTACCTACCAATCACTAAGAAACCCAGTAGAATGTGACCTCCCCGAAGGCAGGGACTTTTACAGTTTTTGTCTTTGTATCCTACCACCTAGAACCTAGTAGTAGTGCTTGTTTGCATTAAATTGTATTGCTAAACCTAAGACAGATGCCCCTCTGATTACACCTATACTTAGACTGTTGATTGCCTTTTTGTTCCCCTTTCTCTTCAGGAACAAGCACGATTTCTCCAGGAACAGCAAAGGAGGGAGATTGCTGAACAACAATGCCGGATCCAGAATTTGGAGGCCCAATATCATAACCTTAACTCACATGATAACTGTATTATATTGTGAAGACAAGAGCTTCACGTCTCACTCACCCACAGCTACAGTATCATTTAAATGACAAATATTTTTCCTTGGGACAGTGCACAAGAGACCCAGCTTGCTGAAATAAGAATGGAATTATACAATTGTATGATTAAAGGTATCTCAGAAAGCATTTGTCAAACCTGAGCCCAAAGGATGTGTCTTTTTTTCTTTAACAATATCTATGTCAAGTAAGTGGTCATTCAGTCTCAGCTCAAAGCCCCCCAAGGATGGAGAATTCACTCCCTTTATAAGTAAGGTATCCCATTCCATTTTTGGTCAGGCCTCTTTGTTCAGAGGTCTTTCCTTAGCAGGAGCTAGGAACTTTCCCCACAAATGCCATCTAGTCTGCTCCCTGTAAATGAGCTCATCTTGTTTAATCGTCTTTCACATTACAACCTTTTAACTATTTGAAGACAAATATCATGAAACACAAACTGGAAAAGAAGACAAGAAAAAAAGAGAAGGAAAGGGACATATGGTGGGTTAAAGCACAACCAACAAGATGTTTGCTGCCGCCATGCTCTCCCATGTGGGCTCTCTTTAATTCTCTTTTCATTATGATTATAAGGAACTGTACAAGTGCCCTCCTCCCTCACTCTGAGGAATGTCAAGAAATCAGTGCTGTTTGCTATAGATTATTATACCTTCATTTACAGTTGAGCTGTCACCCCAGGACTTGAGCTTAAGTGCCTCTGAGCAGTGGAGATAGAGGCTGAGCAGCTGAGTAGGGGAGAAGGTGAAAGATGTGTGCCCAATCAATGGATAAACCCAGAGAGTCACACCCCAGGGGCAGCAGGCCAGGCAAGGGTGAGAGTTGGGAAATAGTTCTCTTCTTACTGTGGCCTCTGAAAGCAGAGGAGGTTGGGACCTAGAGGTAGACCTGAAACGGAATGTTGAACTGGGCTTCATTAAGGGCTTAATGAAGGAGGTACCTCCTGTCCCATCCATCTCTAGTAAAGCAGCCAACTGCTCTTCTAGGGCTGCCCCTATGGGCATTAGCAGTTGTCACTGGGGCCACACCTACAGTTCTTGGAGTTTTGAAGATGTGAAGGGGTGGGCTTTCCAAAGCCCTGGTCCTCTCTTTCTCCTTTCTCTCTTCCCCCCATCTTCTTCTTTGTCTTCTTCCTTCCTCCGCTTCTTCCCTCCTCTTTTTGCCTCTTTTCCCCCTTCCTCCTCCTCTTTCAAAATTCATCCTTGAGAGTAGAGCAAAAACTACTCCAGATTTTCCCAAGTTTCTGTCAGTAGAAGTTGTAGGTTGAGATCAGAACACCGTATTCATGACTAAGTAGCCAGTAGGGCAGTTAAATGTCACTTTGAGCTCCTGGGTAAATGAACCAATTTAACAAGTCCTTTAGGACCAGGATTGTGAAAGGAGGTTGGAAGATGGATAAGCTAGTCCAGACCCTATGCTGACTTGGTAGCCTTCTTCAGTGCCAAAGGATTAGGATGGAAACTCTGAGGGCAAAGATCAGCATTTTTCCCCACCTTTGAATTCCCAGGGTCTAAGGTAGTCTTGCACATACTAGATGTTTATGAATTTTTCTAACTGAATGAAAAAACAAATATCCAATGTTACAACTTTCTACTCTAGTGATATGTCTTCCTCTGTACCACTAGATTCTTTCAATAGAATGTCACAATTTCCTCCTCCTTCACCTTTGTATTAAACCTGATTTCTATAGAAACTTTGGAATTTCCTTTAGGTTCGAATGTACAAAGTAAGACAGTGGCCTCAGTGGCCTCTAAGGTCCTTTGTAGTTCTACATTTATGGTCCTATGAGGAAGCAGCTTTCTTCCATTACACACACATGCACACCATGTTCAAATTCCCCGACTGCTAGTTGACTGCCCTGTTTTTCCTTCATGCAACACCCAGTGGGTAAGAAGATTGGTGTAACTCAGGACTCAAGCCTAGTATTTGCATAAGACTCTACTCAGTGGTGAAGAGAATGATTAACTATTCTGGGAAAGGACAAGTCACACATTTTACAGCAGAAAATGGAGGAAGGGACCAGGTTATGAAGGGCTTTAAAGGTCAAGAAGAGGATTTTATATTTGATCCTAGAGGAGATAGGGAGTCACTGCAGTTTACTGAATGGAGGAGTGGGGAGGGTTGTATGACATGGTCAGACTTGAGCTTTAGAAAGATGAAAATAAACATGAGAGAAAACTCTTGTTTTCAAAGGGCTTACAATCAGAAATACATTGCTCTTCCTGTACATGTGAACTATGGGAAATTATAGTTAATTCACTGAGGGAAAGTACTAAAAAGTAAGAGGGATCAAGGAAGGCTTAATGTAGAAGGTAAGATTTAGCTGGGGCTTAGTAAAGGATACCAAGGAAGCATGTTCTACGTCACATGACTAACAGGATGGAGGACTAGCTATTTTCTTCAATCCTTATGACTTTTCAAATTTGTCCAAATTAGGAATTATTCACGAGAGATGAAATAATTTCAGCTCTCTGCATGAGCTAGAACACAAAGAACCCAAAGTTAAAACTCAATGAACTAATAGCAGAGAAGGCCAATATTCCTTCACCTCTAAAGAACATTCGTTCAGTCTGCTCTCCCACACTGCCCATCCAGTCTGCAGAAGCCAACTCCACACCCCAAATGCCACCGACTCCCAGTACCCACAGATCCTCATTCTAGAGAGCAGATATTTGATCGGGTTCTGATAGTGGCAGGGTAGCACTCTGAGCCATGGACCAGAGAACTGAGGAAGAGAGTGGATGAGCCCCACATGGAACTGTGCAGTATTTGAATAAGCCTAAGGGAAGAGGCAGGGCCAGTTCTTTTGGTCCCCCTCCCCAAGTCACTTACTGCAGAAACCTAGGATGGTGAAATGGGAATTGCCCAATGTGGAAGGAGGCTGAGACACTTTGAAATCCATCCCCAAGGGAAACTGGAGGAGAGGGTGCTAGAAAATGTGCAATAAGGGGGAAAAGACTGAAATTACCAAAGATCTCAAGAGAAAGAAAACTCAAAGACCTTAAACATAAGCAGATAAACCAACAAGGAAGATATTAACAGCAGAAAGAAATATTGCCTCCACATCTAGCAAAAACTAAAGGTGCCATGTATTCCCAGCCTTGTGTGGGTCCAGGTGGGGAGAATTGGCCACTGGCACAGCCTCTCCCCTTACTCAGAGACTTATAGTCACCTTTAGCACTAGGAGAGAGAGGTCAGTTTGGTTGATTAGTTCCTTTTTCATCATACTCAGTTCTAGCTCAGCAACCAATGAAAAAGGCCTCTCTTCTCCATACATTAAGTGGAGAGGAAACAGTCATCTCTGGTCTTCCATCACCAAATGATTAGCAATGGCTCTTTCAACCTGATGTCCCACAGACATCTTAAACTCATTTGGCTAAAACTGAACTTATCTTTCCCACTAAATCCTGATCTCTTCTAAACTTCATTATTGCTATTGAGGACACCACCATTCTGCCAGTCACCCAAGATTACAATGTAGGTGTCATCCTTGACTCCTTACTCTCACTAACCCCCGTATCTAATTTGTTGTCGAGGCTTGTTGATTTTACCTTCATAACAACTCATACATATGTTCTACTTTCCACATATGCAACCACCAGCCTGGTGTAAGGCTTCATCACCTCACATCTGTATGATTCAATAGCCTGATGGTTGGTATCTCTGCTTCAAGTCTTTCTCCATTCCAGTTTATCTTCCTCTCAGCTACCAAACTGATCTTTCTAAATCCCAGTTCAACCATGTCATTCTCCTACTCAATAAACTCCAGAAGCTGCCTTGTGTCTCTAGTATCAAATATAAAATCCTCTGTTTGGTTTTTAATGACTTAAATAGTCCAGTGCCTTTCTACTTTTCCAGTCAGCCCACTTCTATGTAGTCTATAATCCAGCAACCCTGGCCTTGTTGTTCCTCATATATGGCACTCCATCTCCTAACTCCATACCCTTTTCACAGACTTTGTCCCCAGGCCTAGAATATGCTCCTTTCTTGTCTTTGCCCCCTAAGTCTGACCTGGCTTTCTTTGACAATGCCAAAATCTTCTTCAGAAGGCCTTTCCTCCTCTCCCCTGCTCTCCATTTCCCTACAGCCAGTGTCTTCTGAGACTAACTCTTCTTTTCTCTTTATCTATCTTGGATTTAGATTCTTATTTGATTGTGAGCAGGAGTGTGTTTTTGCCTTTCTTTGAATCCCCATAACTTAACACAATACCTGGCATATAGTATGGGCTTAATAAGTGCTTGTTGAAAAACTAAATGACTAACATGCTCCAAGGTGGGAAGGAAGACCCTCCATTGTGTCCTCCAAACATCTTTATTTGGGGTAAGATAAAAAAATAAGTCTCTGTTGGACAGTCCCTCGCTACAATAATAAAACTGCTACCATGTTGTCCATAATGTCTGTTCTCTTGAGTTCCATGCCTTTTATTTTATGCATATAAGGAAATGGCTTTGCTTCCTTTTTCATAGCTATAAATGCTATCCCTCCTTTAGGGAATGTAAATGAATCAATATTATTTGCTATTATATATATATGTATATATATATATATATATATACATGTACATAACAATATTAACAAAAAAGCCCTTATTAGGATCTTTGTATGTTGGAAGCTTATTCCTCCCTCTGCTTTGGAATCTGAGATANATATGTATATATATATATACATGTACATAACAATATTAACAAAAAAGTCCTTATTAGGATCTTTGTATGTTGGAAGCTTATTCCTCCCTCTGCTTTGGAATCTGAGATAGCATTTCCCATAAAGAATCCCAAAGGGCACAGGAGGGAAGGGGCAGGAAGATGCCATGAGCACCATTATCAAGGTTTGATTCCTCATTTGAAAAGATCACCTGAGGTCATTTTCCTGGCATACGCTAGATGATTAGAATGATACTATAAGTGTTTATTGTCCTTTGCTTTCTTCATTTTGTCCCTAAAACAAGCCAAGAAGTTCTCCCCCTCTTTTTACAACAATAACCTCATAGACCTAGAAAGCCCTACTGAACCTGGCATAATAGATAGGATTCTCTAAATGTTCCTTTCTAAAATATGTGAGAGATGGGACTTTTCCCATACAAAAAAAAAGGGAAAACTGGGAAGCAATCTTTGGAACTGCCACACTATCACCTGAATCTGAATGCAGACGTGGAGGCCTATACCATCCCACTGCTATCTCCAACCAGCTGTAAAGAATACATTTTAGTAATTCTCCTTTGGACGTGCAATTCCTTTCCCTTTCCTGGTATGGACTTAAGGTTATCACATGATCGTGTATTTGGAGAAGCATTTGCCATAATATAATTGCAATGAATGAGTAGAGAAACTGAATCTNATGCAATTCCTTTCCCTTTCCTGGTATGGACTTAAGGTTATCACATGATCATGTATTTGGAGAAGCATTTGCCATAATATAATTGCAATGAATGAGTAGAGAAAATGAATCTCAGCCTTACTACCAAATCCCTTGAGCCTACAAGCACCCCCTCACTACCAATGACCTCACTACACCCTCAGACACACAAAGTGTTATAGTTGGAAGAGATCTCCAAGTTGGATGACAGAATTCAATATTTGTATCTCCAGAGATTATTTAGTGCCCAACCCTTAACTTCATGGAACTCCAGATGTGAGTCTCCTAAGCCTTTTCCCCAAAGGGAAGGAAATAGAAAACCTACTCTCAAATACCACCTGCTCCATGAAGCCTCAATTTACCTAGAGCTAATAAATACTTTTCTGCCTTGGGACCTCAGCTTATACTCTATTTCCTTTTCCCTCATGGGTGTGGCTGTTAGTGGATGTGACCTTGTGGAATGAGTGTTGGATGGGGAGCAAAGGGACCTGGGCTTGGACCCCGGCTCAGCCTTACAAGTACCATGGCTTTGGACAACTCACTCTACCTCTCTTCCAATAAAAACTGTGCCAGTTCTGCCCCTCAGTGCCTCTCCCTGCCATGCCTTTCTCTCCTCTCAGAAAACCACCACCCTAGTGCTCACTGTTGTCTCCTCTCCCCTGGACTATTTCACTAGCCTCCTCCTCAGGCTCCCAGCCTCCAGTCTCCTCCCTCTCCAAGCCATTATACACAAAGCTTCCAAACTGGTATTACTAGAGGTCACTTCCTGGTTCAAGAATCTTCAGTGTCCACACTCCACATTCACTTACTGGGTTTGTGTTGTGTTTTCCCACAGATCATTAGCACCTTGGGAACAGCCACTGCCTCCCTATTGTCTTTATAATCTCAGTGTTGAGTACACACGGTGTCTGGCCCCTCTTCGGTGTGGGATCAATGCTTGTTGAATTGAATTACCTTTCTAACCNAACTGCCTCCCTATTGTCTTTATAAAAAATCTCAGTGTTGAGTACACATGGTGTCTGGCCCCTCTTCGGTGTGGGATCAATGCTTGTTGAATTGAATTACCTTTCTAACC
>NW_020954644.1:40034-40154 GCF_900497805.2 Vombatus ursinus
CTATCCTGAACATACTCTATGGTCAACCAAACTAGATGAACCCTGAATATGCCCTGGGCTTTCCTTCATAAATTCTTTCAGTCACCCTCTTCCCTATGACTAGAACATATATGAACAAAG
>NW_020954644.1:40189-40303 GCF_900497805.2 Vombatus ursinus
TAATAACAATGAATCAATCAGCAAGCATTTTTAAGTGCTAGGCACCATGCCAGATCTAAAGAAAGACAACAGTTCCTGCCCTCCAGGGCTCCACATCTTTGATGTTTTTAATAG
>NW_020954644.1:40447-55186 GCF_900497805.2 Vombatus ursinus
AAAAAAATAGCATCTTATTAGAAAGATATCACAACTTATTCAAATTTTCCCCAGCTTAAAAATGAGTAAAATTTGTTTCTAGTTCTTGATTTGGTTTCGTTTGTTTCATCTTTTACTGTTACAAATTACTACAGGCAACAGAAAGAGATTTTGACTCGTCATGAAAGAACAACTGGTGCTAACCAAAAGTGGAAGGAGATGCCTCAGCAGGGAATGAGCCTTCGCATCAGGACTCTTGTCTTGTGTGTTGTAAAAGAGATTACAGTTTAGGCAGAGATTGGAATACATGGCCTCCGAGACCCTTTCCAATTCAGACACTGAGAAATGCTGCAACCTCATCAGTGATTATTCTTTGGATGTGTCCATCAGTTTAACTTAGACAACAGTAGGGAAGCTAAGGACAGACGAACCTGGACGCAAATTTTCTGAGACAAAGAGGCATGAAGTACAGATGGGTACTGAGGGTTGCAAGCCTGGTAAGCAGCTCAGAAGGAACCTATTGGCCTAACTCCTACGACCTAGGACTTGCTTATTGTAGATGGGAGAGGGGACTTCTTTCAGCTAAGGCTGCGATAGGGAACTAGTCACAAAAAAGGCAAGGAGACAACAGGGAAAGCAGTTTCCAATGGTCCTAAGTATGAAGACCTCCAAGGCACAGTGAGGTAGGTACCAATTCCTGAAGGCAGAGCAAGTGGGATTTGTGAGGAGGGACAAAAGTTCAGCAATCCAGAGAGAGAAGAGATCTTTATCAAATTAAAGTCCTTCCCGGTTTGGAGGATTTACTTTGGGAAAGACCTCATACTTTTCTCCCAGAGTCAGATACTCTATTATATTCATTTCCCTCTCTAGTTAGATAATAAGATTTAAAAAATAATAGTCTCTTTATAGTGTTTAAGGCTTGCAAAGCATTTTACAAATATTATTTCATTTGATCCTCACAACAACCCAAAGATGTAGGTGCTGTCATTACACCCATTTTACAGTTGAGGAAACTGAGGCAGACACTAGCACTTAGCACAGAGCCTGTCACATTGTAGATGCTTAATAAATGTTTATTGATTACCCAGCAAAACTGAGTATAATCCTTCCGGGTAAAAAATGGTCATCCAATGAAATAGGGGACTTTCAAGCATTCCTGAGGAAAAGACCAGAGCTGAATAGAAAATTTGACTTTCAAATACAAGACTCAAGTGAAACATGGAAGAGGTAAACAGGAAAGAGAAATCATAAAAGACCTATTAAGGTTGAACTGTTTGCATTCGTGAAGGGAAAGATGATATTTGTAACTCATGAATCCTTTGTCAGTATTGGGGTAGTGGGAGGGAAAACTTATATGTATAGATAGATAGATAGATAGATAGATAGATAGATAGATAGATAGATAGAGGGCACAGTGTGAGTTGAAGATGAAGGGGTGATATCTGGAAAATAAAAGTAAGGGTGAGAGACAATTATATTGGGAGAAGGAGAAAGGGAGAAGTAGAATGAGGTAAATTATCTCACATGAAACAGACAAGAAAAGGCTTTTACAGTGGAGGGGAAATGGGGGAAGGTGAGAGGGAATGAGTGAATCTTATTCTCGTAGGATTTGGCTTAAGGAGGGAATAATATACACAATGGGGTATGGAAATCTATCTTGCCCTACAGGAAAATAAGGGGGGAAGGGGACAAGAGAGCAGGGGGTTGATAGAGGGGAGGGCAGACTGGGGGAGGGGATAATCAAAAGCAAACTCTTCTGTGGAGGGACAGGGTCAAAAGAGGGAATAGAATAAATGGGGGGTAGGATAGGATGAAAGGAAATACAGTTAGTTTTTCACAACATGACTATTATGGAAGTGTTTTGCATGACTACACATCTGTAACTTGTATTGAGATGCTTGCCTTTTCAATGAGGGTGGGTGGGGAGGGAGGAAGGGAGAAAATTTGTAAACCAAAGTTTTAAAAACACGTTAAAAATAATAATAAAAAAAAATGTTTATTGACTCATAGACTGACCGGCATAGATTAAGTGACTTGCCCAGGGTCATACAGTTAGTTGCTCTGGTCTTCCTGACTCCAGGCCCAGCATTCCATCCATTGGGGCATTTGGCCGCCCCCATAATATAGAGGGGGAGAAGGTCATCTCCAGACCAAAAAAAGTGGCTTCTTTGTTTATTCTAAACCAGTCTAGTAATTCAAGGTAAAGGGTTAAAATTCATGAAGAGGCATTTGGGGATCATAAAATACAAGTAACAGCTTTACTTAGAAAATCAAAGTAAACCACTTGCTTTCTCTTTCAAAATCAACAAAGAAAGATTAGGCAGGGCTTCCCAGAAATGCTACAACTATCTGATTTCAATTCTCATTTAGCTCACAAAAAGAGGAAATCTAGTGATTTAAACAAAAGGAGAAGAAAGTCAGACCTCCAGTTACTAGTCAGTTACTTAAGAAATAACAACAGCACCCACAGAAAGGACACTTTGAATTTGCAGAGTGCTTTCCTGTGAGGTGAGTTATACAGATGGCCGTTTCCATTTGAAGTGGTGGCAGTAAGGGTGCAGGAACAGGTCTAAGAGTCTGGGTGACTTATCCATGTCCACATAACTTATAAACATTTGAAGTAGGATGTGAACTCAGGTCTCCTGTATGAGACAGCAGTACGCATGGGTCCTGCAAAGTACAGAAATCTCACAGAAGAGGAGTGAAAATAAGCATGAGTTGACCAGGACTAAGGGTACCCACCCCCAGAAGGTGACACGCTTCCTCCTCCTTAGGGGATGGTAGATAGATCCAAAGACAATAATTAAACAGAACATGCCCTCAAGGATCTTACACTCTACTAAAGGGATAGAACATGTACAAAGTAATTTCATAAGGTAGGGAGTACTAACAACTGGGGGAATTAGGAAAGGCTGCATGTAGTACATGTAATACAAAGGCTGCACAGCTAGGCTGTGCTTTGCAGGAAGCTAGGGGTTCTAATAGATGGAAGAAGAGGATGGAATGCTTTGCAGACATGAGTGAATGACATGTGGGAGATATAATGCTATATATGGTGAGCATCTGTCAGCATGTTTGACTGGAATGAACAGTGCATGAAAGGGAGTAATAATAAATTAAGACTGGAAAGATAGGTGGGAGCCATATTATGAAAGGCTAGAAATGACAAGTGGAGTTTTTATAGTTTATTCTAGTGGTTCTAGAGACGCACTGAAAATTTTTCACTAGGGGAGTAACGCAGTGAGATCTGTGTTTTAAGAATATCAATTTGGCGGCTGTGTGGAAGATGGATTAGAAAGTCAAGATAAGGAGATGGGAAGCACAATTAGAAACCACAAACTTTACTAGCGGTTATGACAGTCTGAACCAGGGAAGAGGCTTTCTGAAGAGAGAGAAGTTAAAACATGTGAGAGAAGTAAAGATAGAATCAGGAGGACTTGGAAACTTATAAGATATGACATGGCAAAGGGTAGGGAAAAGTCAAAGATAACCCCCAGGTTGTGAACCTGGATAACTAGAAAGAAGGTGGTACTCTCTAGAAAAACGAGGAAATTTGGAGATGGGATGAGTTTGAGGAGGAATATAATGATGAGGTCCGCTTCAGATAGACTGAGTTTGAGACACCTTTGTAAAGATTTCCAGTAGGTAGTTGGTAAATTGGAATCAGAGGTCAGAATATAGATTGAGGCTAGATATTTACACCTGGAAGTCATATTCAAAGGGATGATAATTAGATCCATGGGAGGTGAGGAGATCATGAAAGAGAGAGAAAGGGAAGAGAAGAAAACTCAGGACAGTGCCTTGGAGGATGACCATTCTTAGTGCGTGGGAGAAGAATAATGATTCTGCAAAGCAGACTGGGGAGTCGTCAGACAACTACAAAGAAAACTAAGAGAAAATAAAGCAATATAAGCTCTGACAAAAGAGAACATCCAAAAGAAGAGTTGCTTGACAGTTTCAAAAGTGCAGAGAAGTCAAGATGTTCTCAGGAAAGGCCAATGAATTTAGTCATTGAGATCCCTGGTAACCTTGAGAGCTCAGCTTCAATCAAGTGATGGAGTCAGAGGTCATATTGCAAGGCTTTGTGAAGAAGAATTAGAAGAAAGGGGAATATGGAATATATTTACCCCTTTCTAAGATGAAGTCTATAAATGGGAGAATAGTTTGAGGAAATTTCAAGGTTGAATGAAGGCATTTTAAAGATAAAGGAGAAATCTGGGCATATTTGTAGGGGTGCAGAAGAAATTAGTGAATGAGAAATTGAAGATTAAAGAAATAGAGGAAATGTTTGAGTGGACCAAGCTCTTGAGGGAAGCAGGAATGAAAGAGACCAAAAGCATAAGGGACAGAGCTAACCTTAGAAAGAAGGCCAACCTCCTCATTAGGTACAGTGGAAAAAGAATGACAATGAAATGTTTTGAGGTACAGAATAGGATAGAAGAGGAACTTAAGACAAGTGCCCTCCATTATCTCAATACAGTGGTAGACTGCTACCTTTTGGGAAAGTAGAGATAAGGGGTGGTATAAGAACTCTGAGAACAAAAAAAAAGTTTGGAATTTTTAAAAAGGATTCCCTTTGAATTGTGAGAACCTAATTGAAATGAAAGAAAATAAATTGTAGCATTGTGTGACTTCCTCCTGTAATGTGACAAAATATGACTGACAACAGGACAAGGGGCAGAAGGGTTGATGGTCACTGATTCATGGATTTTGACTTGGATGAGAAAGATGGACAAAGTGCATCTCAAAAGATCACCAGATCATGAAAGTTGGAACTGAGAGGTAACTGGAGACAATCAAGTCCAACTCTCATTTTCAGATGAAGAAGCAGGGTCAACTAGGTGGCACAGTGAATAGAGCACTGGCCATGGAGTCAGGAGGACCTAAGATCAAATCTGGTCTCAGACACTTGACACTTAACAGCTGTGTGACCCTGGGTAAGTCACTTAAACCAACTGCCTAGCCAAAAAACAAACAAACACATGAAGAAGCAGACACAAATAGGTAAGGTGACTTGCTCAGGGTCACACAGCTAGTTGAGTGTCTGAGGTGGAATTTGAGCTAGGTCTTGACTCCAAGGCCAGCATCCTAGTCATTGCACCAAGCTATGGTGAGAAGGCTGGAAAACATGCCATCCAAAGATTGGCTAAAGAGTCTGAGATATTTAGCCTGGAGAAAAGAAGGCATAGACGGACCATCCTAGCTGTCTTCCAGTCCCTATTGGGTGGTAGGTTGCTGTTATTATGACCTGGGATTTGAATCCAGCTCTCCCTGACTCTAATTCTAGTGCTCTATTTACTCTACCATGTCGCCTCTAGGTGAAGTTGCTAAATGATGGTGGCAAAGAGACAGTCTGGGAGCGAGTTAGGATCAAGCCATGTACCTGCTCTTCCTCCTGATCCAGTGCTTCAGGACGTGTGAGAAAAGGAACAGCCAATAATAGAGAGTATCCAGATATATAGTGTGTCTTTGGAGAGAAGTTAATGAAAGAATATGAGAAGAGCACAGAATGAAAAGTCCAGCATATAGAGAAGTTTGTTAACAACAGAGCAGGAGGTTCAGAGGGCACAAGGAAATGAGAGGGCATAGGAAAACGTGGACCATGGAGAGGTAGGGCTGAGGTGAATAAGAAAGAGAGGACAGGGGAAACATAGGTAGGGAAATATCGCCATTACTGAGACTCTGAGTGAATGAATGAATCAATCAATCAATCAATTAATAAACATTAATTAATTGTCTATTATGTACCAAGAACTGTTTTAAGTGCTGAGGAAACAAAAAGGGGAAAAAGAGATCCTTCTCTGCCCTCAAGGAGCTTACAGCTAACAGAAAGAAAGAGGTCAATGGAATAGAAACAACAGAGCATGACCAGTTGATACAGGTCAGCCATCCTCTGGTACACTTCATTGACTGAGCACAGGATCAGTGCAGACCCTCACAACCTCTGTCTCCCTAAGACCCACATTCTCTTATGGATCTCTACAGAACTTGGCAGCAGAGAAACAATGGAAAGAATGCTAGATTTGGAGTTATAGAGGACCTAGGTTCAAATCCCAGCTCTACCTATCTGCATAACCCTAGGTAAGTCATTTTACCTTTATGAGACTTAAGGTTTCTCATCTGTAAAGTGTGCAGGTTGGGGGAGGAGGGGAAGAAGGAGGTTGGAGTAGAGGACCTCTCAGGTCTCTTCCAGTTTTAAATCTGTGACACTATGACTACGGAAACTAACTTTAAGTGCTCTAAACTATACCATTCTAATACACACATTGAACATTGTATTAAGGAATGACAGATCTTTACGGTTTCTCAAAGATCGCAGGGAATCAAGCAGGCTCACTGTCACTATCAATGAGACACTGCTTCCAGAAACTGCAAACAGGCGACATTATCTATTTTCACTACATTCAAGTCACTAACTCTGGTTAGGTGGGTAGACACATATCGAATTCTAATTTAATTATTATTTAATTAATTATTAATCCTTTTTAATAATTAATCATTTAATTATGAATTAGGATAGAGGAGGGCTATATTATAGAAATAAAAGCTACAAGTTCTCTAGAAACATCCTTCTCTAATGCCAAAAGCAGGATGGGAAGGGGTTCCAAGAATCTTTTGGATGATTCATCTCTCCTCTGTTACTGCAAATTATTGAGAATCAGCTTAATGCCCTCCCCCAAAGAATCTTTTTTCAGCATTGCCATTAGGCAATTCCTTTGGTGGCTTCTCTGAGTTACTGAGTCACTGGGTTATGCAACAAAGAGCTTTCCCTTACTTTCAGTTTTCCCTGCTTCCTTGATGAAGTTGTTTGGTTCATATTGATGGCTGGGGTTTTGGTTTGGGATTTTTTTAAAATCATCAGATTTCTTATGAAAGCCTAGAAACCCCCAGGCCTTAAGAGCAGAGTCAGAGATATTTGAGTTGATTGAGCAGTGAAAAGGGTAAAGTAATTAAGGAAGGATAACCAAGGGAAAACCAAGGGAAGACCAGATCATTGGAAACACAGGAGAATTCACTTTGAAGTGAACAAGAGCCAGTAAGAATTCCTGTGTATTTTCTCTTCCAAAGGAGTTTTCTTATCTTCTGTACAGATTCTCTCCTCCTTGTTCCAGAACTTTAAGTCAAAAGGAAGGAGAAGGTGGATGAGAGCCAAGCTTGGCCTTGGAGAAGGAAGGGGGAGGGGGGAGGAGAGAGAGAGATTGGATATGTGGGGAATGTTTCACATGCTGTCAGTTTTGTGGAATTGCTTTTCCCCCTCTTTTTCAAAGCTTTTTTAAAAAAAGTATATCCTCACCCTCCCAGAACAAGACCAGCTGCATCTCCCCCTCAGGAGTCTAGGGGGCCCCCTGATCCATTCTGATGTGATCCCTCCACTGCTAGCTACCACTGACTAGCACTCCAGTTCCATCTAATCCATTTTAAAAATTGGCTTTGACTACAACATCACTAATTGGAAAATATGTTTAATAGGAACGTATATGTATAGCCTATATCAGATTGTGTGCCGTCTTGGGGAGGGAGGGAAGGGGAGAAAAATTTAAAACTCAAAAGCTTATGGAAGTGATTGTTGATAAATCAAAATAAATTAATTTTTGAAAAAAGGAAATTGAGAAAAAGAATTGGTTTTCACAGAGACATTTACATCAAAAATATGGCAGAAATGGAAATATAAACATTTCCCACCCAGCCCCAACATTTCATGGCCACAATCTCCCCTTTACCACCTTGATATTTAAAGAGTGGGCTCAGACTTCACAGCATTTCTACATGGCATTGGTCCTGCCAAGTTCATGACCAAATATGGCATGGCTAGATGAGCCCTGGTCTCAGCTACTGCTGAGCTGTGGCCTGAAGACCATGCCTCACTCCTGGGCTCTCCACGCTGGACAAGCTGGCTCCCAACCCCAGGATGGACTCTACATACCTGAATATTCTAATTTCCTGCCCTTTTGAAATTCACATCAAAAACTACAATCTCTTACACCTGAGACAAAAACACACCTGTAGAAGCAAAGAACCCGAGGCTTACTCCTGACAGCATTATCTCTCTCCTCTTAAGTGATCACCACCAAGCAGAAAGAAGCCTCACCTCCACCACACCCCCAACTAGAACTGGTTCTGGTAATTTAGTTCCTTGCCTTCTGAAGGCTCCCCAGTTCCAGCTACCCTATCTGCTCTCAGCAAGCAGGGTATTGAGCGTGGATGAGATTATCGTGAATCCAGGCAAGGAGGAGGCATGGAAGAGATGAGCACACAAGAGGTGCCTTTCCACAGCTGGAGCCCATTTTGGATGGGGCCAATGTGGGAATTTGTCTTGTTTAACTATACATATTTGTTACAAGAGTTTTGTTTTTCTTTTTTTACCCATGGGGGAAGAAAAGAAGAAAGGAAATAAGCATTTATTAAGTGCCTACCATGTGCTAGGCACTGTGCTAAGTACTTTACAAGTATTATCTCATTTGGTCCTCACCACAATCCTGGGAGGTAGGTGTTACTCTTATCCCCACTTTACAGGTGAGAAAACTGAAGCAAGCAGAGGCAAAGTGACTTGGCCATGGTCTCACAGCTACTAAGTGTCTGATGCCAGATATGAACTCAGGGTTTCCTGACTCCATGCCCAGGGCTCTAACCATTCTACTACCTAGCTGCCTAAGGTGATAGGAAGGGGAGAAAACAGATTTTTGTTCACTAAAAAAAGTTTAAAAAATAAGGAAAAAAAGAACTGCAGCCCAGAGTATGTCAAGCTCTTATCCAACTATCTGTTCTCCATCTCCCTCCAGCTCCTCAATTCAGTGTGTTTTACCCTGTATCCTATGGAAAGCAGAAGAGGGCCAGGTGTTTTATAGGGAAGGCCAGGACATGGCACCTGATTGGTGTGTCAATGAAAGAAACCGGAAATTTTCGTCAAGGAAGATTCCAGATACAGTGAGGTTCCAGAGAACGGACATGACAGGGATGCCATTCATTCTTTCATTCAACCTCCATTTATTAAACACCTACTATGGCAACTACTACTACCAGGCACAGCACCAGACACTGGGATTAGAAGCAAAGGACCTGAGGCTTTCTCCTGACAGCATTATCTCTTTCCTCTTAAGGGATCACCACCAAGCAGAAAGAAGCCTCACCTCCACCACACCCCATTGCAAAGGCATGCAGATGAAAGATGGAATGCTGGGAAGGAAGAACAGCAAAAAGGCCAGGTTGACTGGACTAGAGGGTGTGGGGAAGGCGTTCACATGGAACAATGCTGGAAAGGTAGGCTGGGTAAGTATGAAAACTTAGCTACTCTAGTTCACACAATGATCTGAGACAATTCCAAAGTACCCACGATGAAAAATGCTATCCACCTCCAGAGCAAGAACTGAGGAACTAAGTGCAGACTGAAACACAGTTTTTTCACTTTATTTTTCTTGCTTTGTTTTGCAACATGATTCATATGGAAATATATTTTGTATGATTTCACATGAATAATTGCTATCATATCATTTGCCTTCTTAATGAGTTGAGGAGAAGCACAAGGGATGTAGAGAATCTGGAACTCAATTTTTTAAAATGAGTGCTAAATATGTGTGTTTGCCTGTGTGTGTGCCTGTGTGTGTGTGTGCGTGTATAAAATGGAAATAAACATTTCTTAGGCACCTACTATGTGCCAGGCACTGAGCCCATCCTCTTATCCCCAAGAGACTGGCATAGTCAAGGCCCTCACCTTTGTCTCTCTAAATGTCCAAGTCACTCAACTCTCTAGGAACTTGTCACTGACCAGGAAATCCATCCTCCTTTATCAAGCAGGTTGTTCACCTGTCTTCATCCTCGATGTGAGATCACATAGTTGAAAGACTCTGGCAGGGATTCTTCTTTCCTTTAGAAATTCCTGGTATTGGAAGTGGGAGGGGGAGTAGAGTGAGAGGAGGGCTCAAGAGAGAAGCTATAGAAAATCATTGGTTTTCTCCATTCCCACCCAGCCCCAGTATCCAGGACTGCTCTAAAAGTCTTGTCACGACCAAACTCTCTCATGATCTCTCTAAGAAGGACTGGTGCTGTGACTAGGTCTCATTTTTTTCTTAATATATTTTTATTTATTTCACTAAGCATTTACCAATTACACGTAAATATTTTAACATTCTTTTTTTAAAATTTTGAGTTCCAAATTCTCTCCCTCCCTCCTGTTCCTTTCTTACTCCCTAAGAAGGCACAAGCAATAAGATGTTCATTGTACATATAAAGTCACACAAAACATATTTCCATATTAGTTACGATGCAAAACAAAACACACACTTGAAAAAAGAAGAAAAATAAAGGAAGATAAGGATGCTTCAATCTGCACTCAGAGTTTTCCAGTTCTCTTTGTAGAGCTGGATATCATTTTTGAAAAGTTTTTAACAAAATATAACACCTATTCCCTATTAAAAATACCAGAAAGCATAGTAATAAATGAGCATTTCTTAAAATGATGAGTAATACCTATCTAAAACCAGAAACAAACACGATCTGTAATGGGTATAAACTAGAAGTTTTCTTCATAAGATCAGGATGAAACCAGGATATCCATTATCATCACTATTATTCAATATTGTATCAGAAATGCTAGCTATAGCAATAAGATAAGAAGAAATTGAAGGAATAAGAAAAGGCAAAAAGGAAACAAAGCTATCGTTCTTGGCAGATATGATGGTATACTTAGAGAACCCTAGAGAATCAACTTAAAAATTAGCTGAAACAATGAACAACTCTAGCAAAGTTGTAGAATATGAAATAAACCCATGTAAGTCACCTGTATTTTTATCTACTACCAACAAAACTGAGTAGGAAGAGATAAAAAGAGAAATTTCATTGGAAATAATGGCAGCTGCCACCTTCTGAGTGAGGTCCCTGTTGCCTTGTCCCCTCCCTGAGCAGTTCCTACAACTGCTGAAGCCACCTCCTCCTCATTCATCCTCCTGCATCATAGGCAGCACTGGTTCCAAGATGGTATAATCAAGTGGTCTACCAAGAAGTCAGTCATGCTGAGAGTGGGCACAAAGCCTTAGGTCCTCGAATGAATGCACAATTAAAAGGCTGGCTTTCATAAGCATAATCCACAAAAAGACCTGCTACAGCCATTATTTACTCCCATGCAGGATATACTTCCTGTGGGTCTTGTGATGCTCATGTTTACGCACAAGTTGATACTTCTATTGCCTAGAGAATATTCATCCCTGGGCCTTTCCATCACGTGCCTTTATCTTGATGAACACTTTCCAGTGTAGATATATATAGAACATCTCTGTATGACCTTCATATTGATCAAAAAATTTGTGGAGAGTTATGGAAGACAGGAACATATGTCTCCACAGGCAGATGAAGTATTGAAATGCACTATCCTTATATGCCTAAAGTTATGGAAAGTCATAACGATGAAGTTACCATTATTCCTGTATTGGTTGAAGCTCTCAGTGAGTCAAAAGAACAGAAATTCAGAAAACTCTTTGGGAAATATCTAGCAGAGTCTAGTAATCTCTTTGTGGTTTCTTCTGATTTTTGCCATTGGGGTCAAATGTTCTATTAGAGTTACTATGATAAAATCCAGGAGGAGATTTATAGATCCATTGAACATCTAGATAAAATGGGCATGAGTATTATAGGACAACTGGACCCCACATCTTTTAGCAATGACTTGAAGAAATATCATAATACAATATCAGGAAGGCATCCCTTTGGGGTGCTGCTAAATGTTATCACAGAGCTTTAGAAGAATGGAATGCATATGGGCTCTTTGTTTTTAAATTATGCTCAGTCAAGCCAAACACAAGACAGTTCAGTGAATTATGCAGCTGGTACACTTTTGAGTCCACTGGAGATCTGAATAATCAGGGATACCACCTGCACATACCCATATTCTAAATGGGGTCCCAGCCTAGGCTTTGCAAAGATACAGTTCCTGGTCTTTGGGATACTAAAATCTCAAAATTAGTAGAACGTTCTTCTCTTTTTTTTTTTTAGCAGGTAGAGTCCTTCCTTACTTTCAACTCAATACAAAATGCTTTCTCGTTTAGGACAACAGAAGGAAGGAAGGCTAACATCAAAATATTTTATGATTTTAAAAAGTGATGATAGCTATAAAGTCATGGTAACAGATGGTCCTTTGAATTCCTGTAAAGCATGTACCATATCTAAATATGCACTCTTTGCAGACCTTTGAATATACATGCAGTTTTCAGAATAGTTTTGCAAAATGCAAACAAACAAGGATGGAAGTTTTTAATAATGAAAATAGCATTTACAAATGATATATATTAGAGATATTGTACTATCAGTTAGACAATTATCTGAAATTTACTAATCGCTATGTGCCAGGCTCCCACAAAGCAGGTCAGAGAGTCTTTTGTATAGATTTGGACAGTCAGAGAAGGAGAAGTACAGCAGGACTGGGAAGAAATAACAGTTTATATCAACAACTTATACTATATTCTACAATAAACTAAAAATGGAAATGAGCAAGGAAAAAAAATTGGAACTCAACTACAGCAGGAACCTTTCACAGCCATATCTATGGAAAAATTCTTAGCCAAATAAGGGACACAGTGACTATAAATGGTGACATAAATAATTTGATTGTCTGAAATTGGAACGCTTTTGTGCTTAAAAAATTCAATACAAATAGTATAACAAGAGAAACAATCCATTGGGGGAGAAATCCTTGCTTCAGATATCTCTGATTTTCCTTGCAATTTGTTGTTGTTCAGTTGTTTCAGTCATGTCTAGCTTTTCTTGACCCCATTTGGGATTTTCTTGGCAAGGATACAGAAGTGGTTTGACATTTCATTCTTCAGCTCATTTTACAGATGAGGAAACTGAGGCAAGCAGGGTTAGGAGACTTACTCAGGGTCACAAAGCTAGTAAATGTCCCTGGCCAGATTTGAACTCACAAAGATGAGTCTTCCTGACTCCAAGCCCGGCATTCCATATAGCTGCCCTGGGTCTGCTATACACGGCATTAAAGTTAATGCCAGTACAAAAGAGGTTTTGATATTTTAACATTTCTTTAATGCCAGCAGTCAGGGACCTAGGTCATCTACCTAAAGAATTTGCACTGGAAAACCCTGGCCCCTCTGTTTATCCTGGGAAATACAAAGGACATATAGGCTGTTTTTGAGGCTGGTTTTAGAAAATGCTTTTTGCTGAAGCCCTCACATCTGGTGAATCAGTCATTTGCTGCATTTCTCAAACACTGCACAGATACGTCCACTTCGGTCTCCTGTTCTACTCTGAGGAGTTAGGAACAGAACGATTTGCTTTTGGTTTCAATTTCTCTTGTCCCTCCCACCCTTTCCTTCCCACTATAAATAACAGAAGAGTTTTGAAAAGCAAAAAAGAGAAGAGAGGAGAGGAAAAAGAAGAGCAAATAAGGGAAGGGCTGAGAGAAAGAGAAATCTTGTGAGAGCATTCGTGAACAGCTTGGCTTGAAGCGGCGTGAAAAAGGTAAGGGTTATTTCCAAGTTTTCTTCTATATTCCTTGCATCTTTTTCCTGGAGCTTGAAAGTTTATCTCAGGATTAAAACCCAGCAAGAAGGGACAAGGGGGCAGCTTGAACAAGACACATTTGCTTGGCACTGATTGATCCAAACAGCTTCCTCTGGCCTTAGCTACTGGCCCCTGGCTTTGTGTTCTGGAGACACTGCAGCTCACCCCCTTTAAGGCAGTGGGAAGTGCTGAGGGAGAGCGAGACAAGCTTAAAGGACAAAGGACAAAGCCACGACATGAGGGACCTGCCTTCCAGCCCTAGCTCTTCTAGTTGTCTGATCCTGGCCAAACCCCTTTAACCTCCGTGAGCCACAGTTTTCTCATTAGCAGAAGTGGAGATGAAATGATATGTTTGTACAAGCAGGGGATGGGACCACACGATGTCTTGAGGTCTCCTAGAGATGTGAAATCAATGATTCTTAGCCTAGTGGAGTGGAAACCACACTAGAATTGGATTGCAGGCATGTAGGGCCTGGTCCTCTGTCACCTGGGCAATCTCAGTGCCAGGACCATTTGTTCTTGCTGGGAGAAGACAGAATCTATAAGGTTTGTAAAGTTTCCTGAGTCTACATCAGCTGGGAATTGTACTGCTGAGGAGCAGGGCAGTGAGAGTTCCCAGAATACTCTGGGTGGACTGTAGCTGTCAGCCTGGAGACAGGTGCAGAGGGAGTGAGGCGCATCCTCTTTGCCTCCAGTGCTGGATGGACCCCTGTGAGGATGGCCCTGCTCCTTCCTGGGTGGTGCTTGGGGCATGGGCAGCAGGGACGGCCCTTGCCCTGGGTCCCTTGGGCTCTGTGGGCTCGCTGCTGTTCAGCAGGCTGCTAGGAGAATGCTGGGAGGATTGCCAGGACTTCGCTCCTAACAAAGGTTGGATTCTATACGGGGACGCTGCTGGTTGAGCAAGAGTTGTTGTTGCTGTTTTTGTGGTTGTTGTTGTTGTTGTTGAGTTGTTCATTCATGTTTGACTCTTCATGACCCCATAGAGCAGTTGTCCATAGGGTTGTCTTGGCAATGACACTAGAGTGGTTTACCATTTCCTTCTCCAGTGGATCATCTATTGTCAGCCAGTGCTCACTACCACCACAAGACAGTGGTCCATGAGGCAAAGAACAGATGGAGTTAATTTATTAGGAGCAGTCCAAGCTGAACCTTAAAAGAATGAGTAGGAAAAGAGTGAAGGAGAATAACACTAACTGGTGTTTGAATTACCCTGTAAGGTTCACTAAATGCTTTGGAGAAATTATCTCATTTAAACCA
>NW_020954644.1:58186-64010 GCF_900497805.2 Vombatus ursinus
ATGCTTTGGAGAAATTATCTCATTTAAACCATGACAGCCCAGTGAAGGAGGCATTTTGCTATTGTGCCCATTGCACAGGTGAGGAACCTGAGGTGCAGAGACAGTAAGTCCATGGTCACCCAGCTAGGATGTGTGGCTGATAGGATAGGAGCCCTGCTCCTCCTGACTCCAGGTCCAGCCCTATATCCAATCTGCCACATGGCCTCAACAATTTCCATGTTAGGGGATGGCTTATCTTGTCACTTTTCCTTGTCTTCTTCTGACCCAGAATATCCAAATGCTGGCTTTTTCAAATCCAAGAGAAATTAGGAAAGTTGCCTTACACTGTTCCACATTATCTAATAAGCACTTTATGAGGTCAGGGGTGATATAGAGGACAACTTGCCCTCCAGGTTTGGCACAGTGAAGGCTGCCTTGGACCAAGCTCTGGGATGTTCCCAGGAGTAAAGATCCACACAGGGTATCTACATGGGACTAGAAACCCAGGGAAAACATCTACTCACCAGGCAAAAAGAATCCCTGGTGACCCTGGAAGGCAAGGAGGGTGACTGTCTCCACTCCTGGCCTCATTTCCTGGCTCCCAGAAAGGACTGTAAAGTTCTTTACAGCTCAACTACTTGTGGAAGGGTTGGGTTTAACTGGGGCTCTGGACCTGGGGTCTAGCTGCACCACCTTAGAGCCCCAGAGACCTCACCTGGAGGGACTGAGGGTGATCAGAGTCTCAGGTATTGTTTGAGCAGCCACTGAGGGGCTGGTTGTGGATTCCTCTCATGAGGTCAGAATTTGGGGTCCTTGTTCCCTATCTGGAAAGGGGGTGACTCCAACTGATGATTTCTATTTGTCTGGACCTAAGATTTCTTTGGTGTAATAATCTCCTAGGGATGAAACTCCCTCTGCCAATCTAGGCCTACACCTGTTCTGCAATTTAAAGCCTTCAAGAGATCCATGGACCACTGGCACGCTACATGACTTGCCTAGAGTCACAAATTCAGCTTGCATCAGGGACAGTATTTAATCTATGACTTCCTGACTCCCAAACCAACTCTCTATCCACTCTGCCATGATGCCGATGATTAAGAACAGCACCATGCCATAGTCAAACCAATGAACTCCTTGTGTCCACAAATTCAAAAGAAAAAAACAGGAATCAGTAAATAAAAATTGAAGCAGTAATCAGAAACCTGGGTGGGATAGGGGAAGGGAGGGATGGACAGAAATCACCCCAATTCCCTCAGGCAACACTAAGAAGGGACTAGCACCAGACACTAATGCTATTTATCTCAAAGTATTTGCCCTAGACACTGTCCTATATAATCCCTCCCTCACACCAATGCATGGCCATGGCCATTGTGAACCTGGACCAACATAATGCTAAGGGATGTGATTATTGAACCAGGTAGAAACTTGCAGGTGGGACTTTCAAAGATTAGGAATCGTTTTTCTACGTGACAGTCCTAGGGATCAAGAATGATATGACAGGACATCTGGTCAAGGGAACCCAGTGGTGCAGCGAACAGAGAGCTGGGCCAGGAGTCAGGAACACCTCTATTTAAACCCTGGAAACTGTCTGCCTCGGTTTCCTCATCTATAAGAATGGAGATAACAACTGTACTTATGTCCCAAAAGATGATACAATATTTGTAAAGTACGTTGTAACTCATAAGGCACTACATAAAGGTAATTATTATCATTGCCATTAATATCATCAACATTATTATCTGCCATTGCCAGTTCTGTGTTCCTAAAAAATAGAATTCTACAAGCACAGAACAGCCTCTCTTCTGCTGTTACTAATCAGTCTCAGTGCAGGATTATGTGAATTCTGTATCTTGATTTCTGCTAAGGGGCTCCTCTGCATTTCCAGGTGACCATGGCATCAGCAGTGCCCATGGAGGCCCCCATATGTCTGGTAGAAAACAGCAACGGAGAGCTGATGGTAAACCAGCAAGCCCTACAGATTCTTACATCCATTACCAAACCAGTGGTGGTGGTAGCCATTGTTGGCCTGTACCGTACTGGAAAATCCTACCTGATGAACAAGCTGGCAGGAAAGAACAAAGGTAAATGGAGTCCTGGCCTCTAGGAGTCTAATTTTGGAGGATACTATGCTACAGGGTTAGAGGTGCTTCAAGGCATGACAGACCTAATGAAGGGGTTAATGTCGGCCCCTTCTTTATTGTTGCCTTCCAGTCAGTCAACAAGCATTTATTAAGTGCCTACTATGTGCTAAAACTCTGCTAAGCACTGAGGAGACAAAGAAAGGAAAATCCAATCTCTGCTCTCAAGGAGCTCACAGAATAACAGGGAGACAACATGCAAACAACTGTGTACAAATGAGATCTATACAAGATGCATTGGAGATAATCATTAGAGGAAAGGCACTAGCATTAAAGGGATCCAGACAAGTTTCTCACTTAAGTTTAACTGAGAATTGAAGGGAAACAGGGAGACCAAAAGGCAGAGGTGAGGAGGGGGAGCATTCCAGGCAGGAGAGACTGAGTCAGGGGATGGAGTGTCTAACAAAATTAAATTACCCCACAACAAACATCTTCATGACATAGAGATCCAAATGCTCTAGCATCAAAAATGTGTATGTTACTTTAAAATGGGAAAGTATCCTGTTCCTGGTTGCTGTGCCCGGGCTGCCTGTCTTCTCGTGGCTGTCTCGGTTACCTCCTGCTAGCCCTGCATCCCTCAGGATTATCACCTATACTCTACATTATCTTGGTAGGAGAATGTAGTTGCCATTGATGCCTGTGAGTAATCAGAGCAGCCAGATCACGAGAGGGAAGCATTTTCATCACAGCGAGTGTTCTCATAGTGTGCTCATCATCAACTGAAAGCTGGGAGAGACCATTGGGCACCTCTAATTCAACCCCCCTCTTTTTACAATTGAGGAAACTGAGCCCCACAGAGGCCTGCTGATTTGCTCAGTGTCACACAGGTAGTAAACAACAGAGGTAACATTTGAACCCAGGTCTTGTTTCTCTCAAGTCAGGGCTCTCTGCGCTATGCCACATTGTGCCTTGTGCTCTGAAACGTATTTAGAATTCATCTATTTGTTGCTATATTCAAACTGAGCCCTGAAGCATATCAACAACTTTACCTTTAGAATCTTCCCACCTCCCTTTTCCTCCCCTAATGAATGAATGAATTCACTAAGCACTACATGCCACCTACTGCGCTAAGTACTGACAATGCTAATACAAAATCAAGATAGCCCCTGCTCTTAAAAAGCTCACAGTATAATGAGGAGATAACACACACACACGCACACACACACACACACACACACACACACACACACACACGGTTTCAGCTTGAAGTCATGGAAAGGCCACTGGCCCTAAGGGTTTAGCAGAAAATCAGATACTAATGCATCTCCTCTGTTGTCTCTTCTGCTGATTAAAACCACCCTTGCAGCACCATTGGTCAGTACTAAAGATTGTCTGGGGGTCTTCACTTGCTGCTGATGCTACTGAAGGAATGGAGGCCACAGCACCTGCAGAGTCAATAGCCAGATCTAAGGGATCGTTCCCTGAACCATGGCTGCCTGGGGTGGGTTGGATTCAGGACTGGTGGCCAGGGTGAAGGGGATGCTGGTGTTTTCAGGGCTCTGAGACTTACCTGCTGCTAAGAGGCAGTGCCAATAAGTGGATGATGGTCAGTTTTTGGTGGTGGTAGGGATGGTTTTCCCTGTCTCACAGAGTCTACTCCCCAGGACAGTGGCTGCAGTAGCCAGGCTGGAAGCAAGGCTGATGATCAGGATTAGAGGTTAAGGGCATTCCTCTTCCCAGGGGTTTTGGAAGAAGGGATTTGAGACATCTCTACAAGGTCTGAGGAGAGGGGATGATAAGATGGTGGTGGTGATTTGATCCTCCTGCTGTATGATGACTTCTGATCAGGATGCCCAACAGATTCATTGAGGCTGGATTTCCAGTCCTGTGTGGGCCAGTTGATCAGCACCTTTGTTCAAAGCAGTAAGGTTGGAGGAACTCTTTTCCACAGGGTGAAAGTTGCATTCCTAGATTTTGGATTTGTGGGCCAGACTGGCAGGAAGACTGATGGTCTGAGGCACACTGCTGTTTACAGGCCTCCTGGGCTTACTTGCCCAAATGTGGCAGTTGGTCAGCATTTGTGGTGGTGGTAGCTAGGAAGAAAGGCCCCTCATTTCATCTTGAAACAAGACAAAGTCCCTGACTTCCAAGATCTTACATATAACTTAAGACATATACAGGTCACCCTTGATCCAGAACCATAACTCAGAGTCCAAACTGACTGATTTTGAATTCTGAAAAATCTCCTTAATCATTCTCATTGACTTTGGTTTTTATTACTTTTCATTTTTAATTTGTTTTTATATTTTGCCTCGTAATTTTCTGTAAGACATGGCTAATGAGCTTTTCTTCTGTCAACAGCTGTGAATATGTAACCTTTCATCCACTGTTAATTCTTTTATTATGCAAGTTTTAGAACTGTTTAAATAACCAATTTATTTGGAAACCTGCGATATATAATATGCTGTAATATGTCTCTATTTGTCATCAAATTAGTATCCTTCTCTGGTGGGACTCCATTTCTACCAAGGCTCTCTCCACAAATGGAAAGTATTCAGGGTTACTAGATGTTTAAGCAGGACTCCAAGTCAAGGGAGGTCCGCAAAGAACTATGAGCATTCTCAAAATAAGTCTGGGTTCATTGAGCACTGAACATTTTCAACACCAAAATGGCCTCTACCTGTCACTTCATCAACCTAGGTAAGAAGAAGTTAGTCATCACCAAGTGCCTCTTGAACAAACTCTCTTCCAGTCTCCACAATGACCCCCCCAATAAAACTGCTTAGTCCCAGGAAATGATAGCAGGGTGTCATCAGTCACACCAGCTTGCTTTCTCCTTCCTGGATTTCTTTTGGGGAGTCTGGCACAATTCCCTGCTGTCCCCAAATGCATTGTTTTCTTTCCAGACAACTTTCTCAGTACTTCACACCCCTCTAAAATGTCTCATGCTGTGTGTAAAGAAAATTCAGCGTTGCCTCCACACAATGTGTAAACATTCTGACACCAGCATCCTTTTTAAGGGTTCAAACCCACAAAAGCTGGGTACCTCTGGTGTTCACACTCAAATCTAACAAATAATTGTACAAGGCTTCTCTAGGCCCACCCCTGCTTTGTTAGTGGCAAAATCAGGGTAAACTTCATCACCTAATGAGTACAGAAAATATAGTCCCAAACAACAACAATACTTAAAAACATTGCAAAAAAATAGTAATAAAATAAATAGCAACAAACCAATACCTACCAAAAATTAAATGACAGAGAACAGTAAAAAAGAAAGATAATTTCCCCCAAGAGGAAAGCATTTGGGGTTACAAAGGAGTTAAGGAGAAGTACCACCTTTCTGCAGATCTGTGGTTTATGGACATTCTGGAGAAGCCCTCAAAGTGGGTAGAATGCTGGACCTGGAGTCACAACCTAATGACTGCCTCACAGTGTGATTCTGGGCAAGTTCTTTGATCTTGGTTTGCTTCATTTTCCTCAACTGTAAAATGGGTATACATGAGTGTCTATGCTGTAGGGTTGTTGCCAGAATCAAATGAGATATTTGTGAAATGCTTAACACAGTGCCTGGTACACTGTAGGCATTTAATAAATGCCTGTTTCCTTTGCTTCCATCTCTGCATTAGAGAAAGGTATTGTTAGTTCATGTAAGGACATGAACAGTTTTTTTAACTAACAGTTAAAACCTAACAGTTTTTAGGTAATAATTTACTGAGGCAGAATAAAACTGAAGCTGGCTGGATTCTAGGGAATCATCTCATTGCTGT
>NW_020954645.1:0-3524 GCF_900497805.2 Vombatus ursinus
CGCTGCTACCCGCCACGGCTTCCACCTTGTTCTGTGTCTGCTGCTCCTTGGCAAACACCACTATGGTCTCTAGAGGAAAAAGATAGTCAGAGAATCCAAATGAACTATCAGATTGTTTCCGTCTAAATTGGTAGCACTGGGTAGAATAAAGGCAACTCTGGGTTGTGAAGGAACACATTCACTCATTTAGTAATCCAACAAACATTCATCAAATATAGAATGCCCTGTGCTTGGTGCTGGGGACACAGAGATAAATAAAACACAGACCCTTCTCTCAGAAAGCGTAACATCCAATTGGGGAGGGAGGGGGTAGGGAGAGGAAGACACTTAAACGAATAACTGATATTACAGCATGAGCAAAAAAGGCCCACAGGAAGTGTCAGGAGGGATTTCAGGAGGGAGAGAACACTTCACATTGGGGAGAAGGTGTAAAGAGAGGGTCAGGGAAAATGGCACCTGAGCTGGGCTTCAAAGGAAGGGTAGAAAGGATATCAACAGATGGAGATGGGGCAGGGAGGGGTTCATTCTAGGCTAGGGAGATGGAATGAACAAAGGAATAGATGGAGACAGGGGAGAAAGCAGTCCATTTTGGTGACAAGGATAGAATAAATGAAGGAGAATAGCATGAGATGTCTGTCAGTACCCATTGTCAGTATACTCTAAATAAACAAGTTGTGTTTTGTTTTGTTTTGTTTCTTTTTTTTTTCTTTTTGGCCAGGCAATGGGGCTAAGTGACTTGCCCAGGGTCACACAGCTAGTAAATGCTATGTGTCTGAGGCCAGATTTGAACTCAGGTCCTCCTGACTCCAAGGCTAGAGCTCTATCCACTGGGCCACCTAGCTGCCCCTGTTTTGTTTTTAATGGAGTGAATAACACAGATCACTGATTCACTTTACTGAAACAAACTACTTAGGGTTATGAAATTTTCAGGCTGGAGGGCTTCAAATGACAAAGGGCGTTTACTATAGCCTAACTCTATTAGTTGTAAATAGCTATAGAAGGGGGGGGGATTCAAAACCATCCACTGACATTTACCAGCACCAATCTCTGCCCCAGACTAGACACAATATTCTGTGGGGAGCCTGAGAGATGAGGCTTGGGACATTGTCATCTCCCTGATTTTAGACACTAACTTCTTTGCATTAAGTGAAGAATGTAGCCCACACTTGCATTAGTTCTATAGGCTGCCCTATAGTTCTATAAGCTGCCCAAGTCTTTTCACTAAATGATATTAAGGCTCCCTATCTTGTACTTGTTCAGAAACACACTTTTAAGGTTAATCTGCATTATTAATACTTTCCCCCTTACTTTCTTAAATCAGCAAAACAACAAATCAAGCCTGGATTTGCAGCATTTGCCCACTTCCAAGGTATAAATTTTTAGGGACAGCTAGGCGGCTCAGTAGTAGATAGAGTACAAGGCCTGGAATCAGGAAGACCTGAGTTCAAATCTGACCTCAGACACTTATTAGCTATGTGACCCTGGGCAGTCATTTCACCCTGTTTGCCTCAGTTTCCTCATCTGTAAAATGAGCTGGAGAAGGAAATGGTAAATCACTCCAGTATCTTTGCCAAGAAAATCCCAAACGGCATAATGAAGAGTTGGACACAAGTAAACAATGACAACAACAAGGTGTAAATACTCATAATGGAAATTTAACAATCAGTTTTTGTTAGTTTGAGCTAGCTCTAACAAACCCCTGGTCCTGGGGGCCTCAATGTAGAAGGACCTTGACAAGCTAGAGGACAACCAGGATAGTGAGAGGACTGAGGGATTTAGGGGAAAGAAACTGGAAATGGTTAGCTTGGAAAAGAGGAGACTAAGGGCAGACATGATTGCTGTCTTCAAGTAAGTACTGAAAGGTGGAAGTGGGACCAGACTGGCAATTCTAGACCTTCGAGGTCAGAACCAAGAGCAAGGTGTGGATGTTGCAGACGAACAATTTTAAGTGCCAGCAGCATTTTAAGCTGTTTAAAGTTAAAACTGCACTCAGATTTTAGGGACACCTTGTATAAAGTGTGTGTGGGGATACTGCCTAAACAATTAAAGTTATCCCAAAGGGGAAAGAACTGCCTTGGTAGGTAGTGAGTACCTCATCAATGGCACTCTCCAAGCAGAAGCTAAATGACTACATATGACAGGGATGTTGAGGGGACTTCTGCTCATGTATGGGTTGGACTTGAGAACCTCTGAGGTCCCTTAGAATTCTGAGGTTCCATACTTCCATGAGTCTACAACATAAGGTCTGGAAATTAAGAAAATGCTTTCTGCTGGTGGGGAAGGCAGAGGGCTCTGAGTCAGGAACTACTAAGAATTCTGAAAATAATACGTGCTAAAAATCCTTCAGAGAAAATATGAATTCTTGGTAAGAGCTATGGCATTCAACAGGTAAAATTCTAATGGATAGCATGCCTTGAGGCTGACCTTTTTGGTCTATTGGGGTCTTTTCATGTGTTGGGACACATCTCCAATTATATAATGAAATTCAATGAGAAAATCAGATTCATTCTACAAAAATTCTCCAACTTTCCCAAAATACATCAATTTAAAAAAAATAATTAATATTAGTTTTGGGTATTCCCACCCAAACAATGCAATTTAACCATACTACTGGAACATAATAGCAGCACAGAAAATCTAAAACCATGAAGAATTCAAAATTCACTTCTATTTGGCTTTGAAATGCAGCATAAGACTACTTTTTCTTCTGTCTTTTTATCTCTGGTGCCTAGCATAGTGCTTTGCACATAGTAGGTGTTTGCTGGTTTGGACTAGATTTCACCAGGTTCATTCTTCTCCTGGATCAATATTAAAGTGCTGTTCTTTGTCCTGAGCACACAATGGCATCCCAGAAGCATGCCTGTGGTCAGAGACAACCATCCTAGGAAGGAAAAGCTAATGACAATCCACCAAGCTGCTGTCACACCAAAGATATAATTCCCTCATGGAAAAATGAAAGGTTGCTATCTACTCTATATCTTGTATGTGCCTATTTATGTATATGTTGTTTAGAATGTAAGTTTCTTGAGGGCAGGAACAGTTTTTTTTTTTAATTTTTCCTTTTATCCTTAGGTCTTAACACAATGCCTGCCACGTAGAAGACACTTACATGCTTTTTGATTGAATGATTCATTGAGATCCATTTTGTACTTCAGTCTCTCATTAGTCCCAATGACAAAGGACTAGATGGAGCTGTGGAAGGTGCTGGATAATGAGTACTTAGCACCTGAGGGCCCAACCTCTACTAGGTGCTGTGTAGAACAGGTCCCATTTAATCTATGGGCCTAGAACATCAGAGAAATCCAGATAGTAAAGTGGAAATGCCCAAGGCTGGGGATGAGAAAAGTGAATTTGATAATAGACTTAATTAGCCAATGGAGGGGATCCAGAAAACCATTGGGAGAAGAGGATATGAGTAACTCCAAATTCAAAATTTCAAGGTTCTGTCTCTATCTCTGTATCTTTCTTTGTCTGTGTATCTGTCACACACACACACACACACACACACACACACACACACACAC
>NW_020954645.1:3553-4906 GCF_900497805.2 Vombatus ursinus
TCCCTCCTTCCAGGACACTGACCTTTGACATCCAGATGGAAGGTGACCTTCTGGCCCCCGGCCTCACAGGTATACTCCCCAGCATCAGCCTTCCCTGCCTGCTGCACCACCAGCTGCCGGCTCCGGCCCTTGGCCTCCACGTGCACCTTCTGGCTGGGGCTCAGTTTCTTCCCATCCTTGTACCAGGTCACCTCTGTCTGGGCCTGGGCCAGCTCACAGCTCAGGGTGGCGCTGCTACCCGCCACGGCTTCCACCTTGTTCTGTGTCTGCTGCTCCTTGGCAAACACCACCACAGATTCTGGGAAGGGGGATGAACACACAGGGTCAAAGACATACCACACTGGGCCCTAATTCACTTTCCAGAAACTCAGTGAGTAATTTTTAGTCTAGATGTTAGACTCTGGCACCCTCTGGTGAATTGTGAGATTACAGCCAGCTCTGTTAGATGTATTTAACAAGAGAAGCCACAAGAAAGAGTTAAGTTCTAAGAACTGAAAGGGTAGGATAAGAGAGAACCCCTGATGTGATGAATTCTCTCAAAGGAGCACAGTGAAAATTCCAGAGCCAAGAGTGTACTACAGAAGTCTTAAAAGGTTTCAAAGAAAAAATGAACAGCCAGTAGCAACAACCACCAAGTTTTCTGTTCTGTATAATGAGAGCCAGTTTCATTAAATAATCAAGGTCCCTTCCTGTTCTGACATTCTAAATTCTGTGTTTAAATACACCTCCCAGCTCTAATAGTCCATGTTCAAAGATCCCTCCCAGCTCTAACATTCCACGTTCTAAAGTCCTTTCTAGACTCTAACATTCCATGTTACAAGGTCTCTCCCAGTTCTAACATTCCATGTTCTGGGTCACTTCTAGCTCTGACATTCCATGTTCTAAGGTCCCTCCTAGACTCTAACATTCCATGTTTTAATGTTTCTCCTAGTTCTAATATTCCATATTCTTAAGATCACTTCCAGCTGACATTTTTAAGTTACATGTTCCAAGGGCGCTTCCAGCTCTAATATTCTATGTTCCAAAATCTCTCCTTGCTCTGACATTCCAAGTTCTATGTTCTTATGTCCCTTCCAAATCTAACACTGAATGTTCTAAGGTCACTTCTAACTCTTATAGAAATGTTCTATGTTCTAAGCTCTGACATTCTATGTTCTATTTTTAATAGGCAGGACATCATCTAGCATGCTATCGGATGATTTTCTCTCTTAACTTTGTCCTTAAAATCAAAAGTTTAAAGATTTCTAAGGAAATTTATTGTTGTTTAGTCATTTTCAGTTGTGTTTGACTCAGTGACCCCATCTGGGGTTTTCTTGGCAAAGATACTGGAGTGGTTTGTCATTTCCTTCTCCA
>NW_020954645.1:5018-8972 GCF_900497805.2 Vombatus ursinus
CTGTTTCTGTTTCTGTTTTGTTTTGAAATATGAGAATACATGCCTGATTTTATCATAGGAGGCAACTAGAAAGGACTCACTTTACAGAAAGCCTCCAACTTTCCTTGAGCCCATCTTTCCCACATATCCAATCAGGTGCCAGGCCTTGTTGATTCTACCTGTACAGCATCTACCTGTACACCATCAGATCCCCACCTTTCTGCTCCTGAAGCCATCAACCTGGTCTAGGCCCTCATCACCTCTCACAGAGACCCTCTTTCAAATCCATCCTCCTTACAGCTCTGAAACTAATTTTGTTGAAGTTCAGGCTTGCCCAGGCCACTCCCCTACTTAATAAACTCCAGTGGCTCTCTATCACCTCTGAAATAAAACACAGATTCTCCTGGCATTCAAAGCCCTTCACAACTGGTCAGCTAGTGATGTGCTTGAAACACAACAGGGTCCTCTGGGGAAAGAAATGTATGCATGATCCAACTTTTAGTTTAATCTGTATCATTAGCATTTCCTCCATCGCCTTTTAAATCAACAAAACAGTAAATCAAGTCCTGATTTTTGGCAATTGCCAATTTCCAAGGTGTAATCGCTCACCTTGAAAATGTATTAACTGGCCTTCACAAGTCAATTCGAGCTGCTGCCTCCAGCATACCCGTGGCCACAACCTGTTTTTTCCACCTCATCTACAGTATTCCCCTTCATCCATTCTACAGTCGTCTCTTATCTCCGTGCCTTTCATTTAGCTATCTATCCCCCAAACCTGGAAGGCTCTCCCCTCCTCACTCTTGCTTCTTAAAATCCCTCACTTCTTTGAAAATTCACCTCAATCCTTACCCTCCACGTGAAGCTCTTTCTGATGCCTCCCCATAAACCACTAGTGCCTCTGCTCCCCCTGCCCCCAATTATCTCATATCTATGTTTTTATATTTGTATCTAATTGTATATGTACAGGCCTCCGCTGGCAGAATGTAAGCCTCCAGAGGACAGGGACTGTTTCTGTCATCCTGGTACCTAGCATAGTTCCTGGGACACAGCAGGCACCTAATAAATGTCTGTTGATTGATTGATTGATTAAGCAAACAATGCATGTGTTCCTGCTTTCCTGATTTTCTTTGCACAAAGACTATAGCAATTGTGTGTCTAGACCTGGGCCTTAGTTAGTCTACAGTCCCTTCCTTCAGCTTCCGACAATCAAGGCATCAGAGACCTCGAAACAATGAGATAGGATGAACAGAAGAGTGAGTACAGATGACATATTGATAAGGGTTCCTAGGATGTAGAGCTAGAAGAGAATTAAAGATCACCTTGTCTGAGCCTTTTATTGTACAGATGAGGAAACTGAGGTCCAAGGTCCAAACAAATGGCAGGTGTATAACCTAAGTTTTAGATGCAATAAGAGGGAGTACTGAGATTTGAACTCACATCCTCTGATTATAAATCCAGTGTGTTCTTCCACTGTACCATAAGAGGACAGGTGAAGAAACTATAGAGTGAAGAGACATTAGCAGTCCCAGAGTTTCTAGACCATAGTTAAATCTTCCAGCTACCTGTAACAGAAAGCATTATAATTTCCTGATGCAGAAAGTGCTAACCTTTGACATCCAGACAGAAGGTGACCTTCTGGCCCCCGGCCTCACAGGTGTACTCCCCAGCATCTTCCTTCTCCGCCTGCTGCACCACTAGCTGCCGGCCCCGGCCCTTGGCCTCCACGTGCACCTTCTGGCTGGGGCTCAGTTTCTTCCCATCCTTGTACCAGGTCACCTCTGTCTGGGCCTCAGCCACCTCACAGTTCAGGGTGGCATTGCTACCGGCCACGGTCTCCACTTTGCTCTGAGTTTTCTGTTCCTTGGCAAACACTACCACAGGTTCTAGAAAAGGGAAGGCAAAACACACAGGAGTCAGAGATATAGCCCACGGAGCACTTGATTCACTTTCCACAAACTGACATTTTGTAGATGAGTAATTTTTAGACCAGAATACAAAATTAGACACTGGTACCCTATATAGAAATTGAGGCTACAATTTTTGAACCAGACTATTATTATTCGCAGACAAAAGGGGCAAAAAAAACATAATTATTCTCATTTCCACAGCACTTTAAGATTTATAAAGTACATCCTAACTATACCCCCAATGTAACCCCATTTTACAGATGAGAAAATGAAGGCTCAGAGATGCTTATTAGTACAAAAGCTGGGATTCGAATCAATGCCTCCTGAGTCCAAGTCCATAGCTCCTTTTGTTACAACTCTAGGGATTGTAAGAGCATGATCAAGGGTATCCTTTATTTCAGGAGAATTTCCTCTAGGCTGGTGGGAATAGCCCAGAAGATATGCTAAGGCTACCCTTTGACCCAGCAATAGCATTTCTAGGGCTGTATACCAAAGAGATCATATAAATGGGAAAAAGACCCATATGTACAAAAATATTTATAGCAGCTCTTTCTGTGGTGGCAAAGAATTGGAAATTGAGGGGATGCCCATTATCTGGGGAATGGCTGAACAAGTTGTGGTATATGAATGTAATGGAAAACTATTATGCTGTAAGAAATGATGAGTGGGCAGACCAGAAAAACCTGGAAAGACTTGTATGGTCTGATGCTGAGTGAAGTGAGCAGAACCAGGAGAACGTTTTAGACAGTAACAGCCATGTGGTGCAATGACTAACTGAAAAATTTAGCTCTTCTCAGCAATGCAAGGATCTAAGACATCTTCAAAGGACCCAGGATGGAAAATGCTATCCACATCCAGAGAGAGAACTATGGAGTCTGAATGCAGATTGAAGCACACTATTTTCTTTCTCTCTTTTTTTTCTTTCTCATAGTTTTTCCCTTTAGTTCTAATTCTTCTTTACAACTTGAGTAATGTGTCTTTTAAGCACCAAGTAGGGAATACCCTTCCCTACCTAGCAATCTACCTAATCCAGGGGTAGGGAACCTGCAGCCTCGAGGCCACATGTGGCCTTCTAGGTCCTTGCGTGCAGCCTTTTGACTGAGTCCAAGTTTCACAGAACAAATCCTTTCATTAAGGGGATTTGTTCTGAGAAGTTTGGATTCAGTCAAAGGATCACCCTTGAGGACCTAGAAGGCCACATGTGACCTGGAGGCCTCAGGTTCCCCACCCCTGCCCTAGGCACATTGATTCCAGAATCTACCCTTTTAGCCAGAGAAGGGAGATTTCTTGGGCAGTACCATCCTTCGGAGTTGCTTCATGGGTAACTCTGATTTCCAGAGTTCCTGAGCTCAGAGGAAGATTTTCACAACACTGTAGTGTTCTTCTTGGAGAAAGAAGAGAGTGATCAACAGAGGCTCAGCCTGCAGCCCCAAAGTTGCACTCAAGCTGTGCTGTGGTGAAGAGGACACAAGAAATCTGGACCTTCCTAATACAGATACTGCTGCAAGTTCCTTGGACAGCGAGGGCTCTGGCAAAGGGGCCTGGTTGGCTGTCCAGCAGTTCTGCAAAGTGCTTCTCTTTAGAGGAGCAGCTGATGGGCTATCTGAGGGCTTTGTTTGTTTCTGCATCCGTACATGGACTGCTGTTTTCCCAAAGCCAGCATCTTTATTGTGTGCCTTGGGGCTGTCAGGGATTCTGTTATCCATATTTGGGGAAATCTAAACATAAGCTGTAAGTTTCATTTTGGAAATTTTCCTGGAGTAAAACTCTGGGGTGGGGACATAAAGAGCCAAAGAAAGAAACTGAGTCTCTTCTGATTATGCCTCTAGGATTGGACCTGGTCAGTGTGAGCCCAGAGTCAATGGAGGATATTGGGTCCCAGGTGACAACAGGATTTTGGGCTGGAAGGCACCTTAGAGATAATAATAATAGTAACTAACAATTATATAACACGTTAATATTTGCCAAACACTTCACGAATGTTATGTCATTTGATTTTCACAACAACCCTGTAAGGTAGATGCTATTATTACCCCCATTTTTTTTTTGCTTTTTTTTTTTTTTTTTT
>NW_020954645.1:9122-10008 GCF_900497805.2 Vombatus ursinus
ACACCCAGAGCAGCTTACCTTTGACATCCAGACGGAAGGTGACCTTCTGGCCCCCAGCCTTACAGGTGTACTCCCCAGCATCTGCCTTCCCTGCCTGCTGCACCACCAGCTGCCGGCCCCGGCCCTTGGCCTCCACATGCACCTTCTGGCTGGGGCTCAGTTTCTTCCCATCCTTGTACCAGGTCACCTCTGTCTGGGCCTGGGCCAGCTCGCAGCTCAGGGTGGCATTGCTACCCGCCACGGCCTCCACCTTGCTCTGAGTCTGCTGCTCCTTGGCAAACACTTCCTTTGATTCTGGAGAAGGGATGAACACAGTTTCAAAAAGGAGGCAATGGGGTATAGTGGAAAAAACCCTGGCCCTTGGGTCAGAAGACTTGGGTTCAGACCTTGCCACTATAACTTACTTTCTGTATAACCTTAGACAAATCACTTAACCTTGCCTGCATCTGGGCTCCCTCATGTGTAAAGTGAGTGAGTTGAACCAGATGACCTCCACGGTCCCTTATGATCCTGGCATCCTAGAACTACAAGGGTAGCATTGAATAGATCTGCTAATGCGGCAGGAATTCCCAATGGACTGGTAGGAGGAATATAGGGGGAATTCCAGAGCCAGGAATTCACTACAAAATTCTAAGAATGTTGAAAAGGTAGGGGGATCTACTCATCAAGGTCAGTTTACAGTGAGGTGGAGAAGGTGTGGACTAGAGAATGTGTAAAATCCCTTCCAGTGATCACACTGTCATCCTACATCCAGTCTCAGAGAGTCTCTGGTGTTCTATGATGCTCAGAATGTGAGTTGTCATTTTAATCCCTTTATTACCAAAAACCTTAACTCAGTGGGCTTGGATGTGTGTGTGTGTGTGTGTGTGTGTGTGTGTGTGTGTGT
>NW_020954645.1:10029-12229 GCF_900497805.2 Vombatus ursinus
TTGTCTGATTTATTGGGTGTTGTTAGGAAAACTAAATTGGCTTTATAGAAAAACTACAACTTTGGCCACATTTGTTCCAAAAAGCAGACAATGTGTGTACATTAGTTATGCCAATTCATTTTGCATTCAGGTTACAGCAAATGATGCCTTTTATTCTAGGACGTGGTCCCCTCTAGTCTTATGACCTGTATGGGAGGCAGCATGATAGAGCAGAAAGGACACTAGACTTGGAGTCGGGAAGACCTGAATTCAAATCTAGCCTCAGACACTTACTGGCCGTGTGATCCCTGCCTCACTTAACTCACCTATAAATTGGAGGGGCTGGACTCATTAGCCTCCAAGGTCCCTTCTGGCTCTGCTTGTATGTTCCTATGTCCCTTCCCTCCTATTTCCTCACAACTATGGCATCAAAGCCAGGTCAACAACAACAGATCAGAGAAAGAAGAAAGTGATGTTAATAACAGACTGAATGACTTGAGACAGGTCAAGAAAAACATACAAAGTACAATAAACAGCCCCAGAGTTTCCTCTAGGTTAAACAGGCGCACATATATATGTATACACAATGCACATGTACGTACAGATAGACACATACATGTATACCTGTGCATATATACCTGCACATGTATGCACACATCTACACGCACACTTGAATCAGAAGGCATTATGGTTCCCCAGACTCAAGGAAACTGACCTTTGACGTCCAGATGGAAGGTGACCTTCTGGCCTCCGGCCTCACAGGTGTACTCCCCAGCATCTGCCTTCTCCGCCTGCTGCACCACCAGCTGCCGGCCCCGGCCCTTGGCCTCCACGTGCACCTTCTGGCTGGGGCTCAGTTTCTTCCCATCCTTGTACCAGGTCACCTCTGTCTGGGCCTGGGCCAGCTCACAGCTCAGGGTGGCACTGCTACCCACCACAATCTGTACCTCGTTCTTTGTCTTCTGCTCCTTGGCAAACACCACCACAGACTCTGAGAAAAGGACGAACACGTCAGGTCAAAGACACATCACAGCCAATGTGTCATTTTCCAGAAAGTGAAGCTTTGGAAGTCAGTAATTTTCTTGTTGGAGTACCCTGAGGTTAGACCCTGGCACCTTCTGTTGAAGTGTGAGGCTACAGCTCTGCTCTCTCAGACAATGCAGTTATTCTGACAGAAGAAGAAAGGTGAGCACTAGGAGCCATGAGAGTCAGGGAAACCTGATGTGGGAGACTGTCGCAAGGGCTGGTGTAAAGAAATTAGGAGGAGTCTACTATAAAGCTCTAAGAAATACTATAAGAGAATGGTAAATTACCAGGAGATACAGTTAATAAGTTTTCTCCTTTGTAAAATTAGGAGATGGACAGGCTGACCTCTTTAAGCCTTCCCAGTTCTGAGATCCTATGTACTATATTATCGGTATCTAGGTGGCATAATGCCTAGATTGAAGGGCCTGAAGTCAGGAAGACCTGGGTTCAAATCCAGCCTCAGACACTTACTAGCTGTGTGACCCTGGACAATTCACTTAACCCCTCTTAGGGATTCACTATCATACGGCCCTCGCAGCTCTGACACTCTACGAATTTATGACTGCTGTTAGTAGGTAGAACATCATTGTCATACTATAATACCCAGCATGCTGCAGAACAGAATACTGTCTTAATTCCTTATAAAAAGTTAGAATGCAATGGACTAGGGATTGCTGTTCTGTTTTTGGGTGTGGCAACACACATCTGGTTTTCTAACGGGAGACAGCAGAACAATTTGACATACTTTATAGAATGACTCCATCCTTGCTTGCGCCCATCAGTTCTATAAAGCCCAAAGTCTCTGCTGCTACATTTTTCTCATTTATTCAACATAAGGGCCAATAGAAAACTTGACTCTAGAATAAGCCCTCGTTTGTTTTATGGTTCCTTCCCCTCAGCCTCCCACAGCCATTGCATCAGAGATTTCTAGACAATGGCAGAAGAAGACTGGGGACACTGAGGCAAGAGGCAGGACTGTGGTGGGGAGGGGTTGAAGGAAGCAGGGTTATTTCTAAGGGACCAAATGCCTGGCAAGTTGTTATGTCGATCAGATGACTAGGCACATGGAGCCTCCGGACCTCCTCCCAGCAGCTGTTTCTGTCTCTCTCCATCTCTGCCCCAATCTGTGCTTCTCTTTATCTGTCGGTCAGTCTGTTTGTCTATCTCTCTTCTTTCTCTCTCTCTGTCTCTCTCT
>NW_020954645.1:12411-22509 GCF_900497805.2 Vombatus ursinus
AAGACATTTTCACCCTCTATCCCAGGCAACTGACCTTTGACATCCAGACGGAAGGTGACCTTCTGGCCCCCGGCCTCACAGGTGTACTCCCCAGCATCTGCGTTCCCCGCCTGCTGCACCACCAGCTGCCGGCCCCGGCCCTTGGCCTCCACGTGCACCTTCTGGCTGGGGCTCAGTTTCTTCCCATCCTTGTACCAGGTCACCTCTGTCTGAGCCTCGGCCACCTCACAATTCAGGGTGGCGCTGCTACCAGCCACGGCCTGTACTTCGCTCTTTGTCTGCTGCTCCTTGGCAAACACTGCCACAGACTCTGGGAAAAAGATGAACACAAGAGTCAAGGACCCACCACACAGGAAACTGGTTCACTTCATAGAAACGAAAATTTTTGGAAATAATAATCAGACCAGAGTACTCTGAGTGACACCTTCTGGTGGAGTGTGATTCTACAGCCCAGCTCTATGAGACAATGAATATTTGCATGAAAAAAGACAAGAGCTGAGTTCTAGAAACTCTAAGAACAAGATCAGAAGGACTCCCTAGGCAGGAGAACTTCCTAAGGCTAGTAGGATGAGGACAAGAAGACATCCAGAGCTATAAATTGCAGAACAATGGAATTGCAGAGGCAGAAAGGAACTCAGAGACCATCTGGTACAACCTAGACCTAAAAAACAATACCTGCTACAACATAACCAAGAAGTTATCATCTCACCTTTGCTTGAAGACCTCCAATGAGGAAGAACCCACAACCTCCCAAGATGGCACCTTCCACTTTTGGATAACTAGTTCTCAGGAACTTGTTCTTTATGTCAAATTCTAATTTATCTCTTTGTGACTTCTACTCATTGTCTCTAGTTCTACCCTCTGGGCTGGGCCCAAATAGAACAAGCTTAATTTTTCTTTCACTTAATGGTCAAAGACAGTGATCATATTCCTCATGATTTTTCTCTTTTCCAAGCTAAATATCCCTAATTCCTCGAGCCAGTCTTCATGAGGGATGAACTCAAGGCCATTCACCATCTTAGTTGTTGCCTATGGATTCCTTCTAATTTTATATTTCCTAAAATGTGATGCCTTGAGCTGAATGCAATATTCCAGATAGTCTGACAAGGGCAGGACATAGAAAGACTACTACCATCTTATTCTTGATAAATATGCTGCTCTTAACACAGACCAAGATTGAATTAGCTTTTTTGGCTGCCATGGGATACTGTTGGTTGACTTGTAATGAGCTCTCAGTCCATCAAAATCCCTAGATCTTTTTTCCCCCAAAATTTCTCTCTCATCTCCATCTCTCACACCTTTCTAATCTTGTTCTTATGAATTTGACTCTTTGAACCCAAGTGTAAGGTTTTGTATTTTAAAATGTGATTTACATGACTAAATTACATCATACTAGATTTAGCCCATGATTCTAGCCTATCAGAATCTTTTTGGATCTTGACATGGTCCATCCTGTGTGTTCACTATCTCTGCCAGATTTTATCTGCAAATTTGATAAGCGTGCTATGGATGCTTTTATCTGAGTCATAAATAAAAATATTAAACAATTCAGAGCCAAGCATAGGTCCCTGGCACACTCCATTGGATAACTGCTGCCCATGTGATGTCCAGCCAATACTGGCTACTCTTGGGGTCCTGACATTCAACTGGGTTTGTCTCTACTTTTTACACTAACACCCACCTCACATCTCTCCATCTTTTACACAGAATATCAAGAGATACTTCATCAAAAGCTTTGCTAAAATTTCATTTTCCCTCCTCTAGCCCTTCTCCAGTCCCTTTCCTGTTTTCTACAGTCTTTCAAATTTTGCAATTGCATCTGCCAGGTGTTTCAGTACCAGAAAAAGTATTTCACTTGGTCAAGGTGATCTGAACTCATTCGAGGCACACATGTGCTCTCTTTCTGCCTCTTTATTTAGTTTTTAAATTTTACTTATTTGATTATTTGTTTATTTATTATCTCTCCATCAGCCACTTTTGCTCTGTCTTTTCCAGTTTGAAGGTCAGTTTCCTTGGCAGAGAATCAAAATATGATTTGAGCTGCCCTGCCTTCTTTCTGTTATCAGTTGTTATCCCCATCCCCAGAAGCCTCCTGTTTTCCACAGAGCAACTAAAAAAAAAAAAGAAAAAACAACCAAAAAATCTTTTATTTTGTCCTTAATGTTCTTCATCACCATTAACTCATTGTGAGCAAATGCTGTCCGCCTCCAGAGAAACAAATGATGAACTCTGAGTTCAGATTGAAGTATATTTTTTCCACTTTTTCTTGCCCCCTCCCCCATAACATGGCTAAAGTAAAAATATTTTGCATGATTTCATATGTATAATAGGCATCATATTTCTTGCCTCCTCAACAGATAGGGCAGGGAAATAGAGAATTTGGAACTGAAAATAAAAATTGAATTTAAAAATTAAAAAAACTCATTGTGAGCTTTAGCATACAGCTTTTAGAGTAATATTCTCTAGTCATCCTTTATTACAAGCCTTTGCCTCCATCTTTTATATATGGGTTCTTATCACCTAAGGGGTTTGGAGAGCTCCCTGGACATCCACATTAGCCTCTTCAGTGCTTAGCATAGTGACTGGCACATAGTAGATGCCTACTATATAAATATTTATCATATAAATATAAAATAAATGCTTATTGGTTGACAACTCCCCTTTTCATTTCAAGTATTTCTGTATCTTCAGAATTTTGCTCTTGAAGGCTTCTCATCGCTCCTAGGCTGACTTCCCCTACAGCATTTTAATCATGGGATGTTTCCTCTGAACCCTTTGAAATCTGCTCTCCTAAAATCTGGAGCTCACATCACATTCCGTCCAGCTTTCCTTCCTGCTCTCTCACAAACTCTAAGAGGGAATGGTCACTTTCCCCCAAGTTTCCCATCATTTTCCCAATCAGATCCAGAACACAGTTACCCCTTGTTAGTTCTTTTACCTTTGAAAAAAGAAATTTTCAATAAATGGTATATCCTCTTCTAGTGGAGAGGGAGCTCCATTAAATGTCTGGATAACTGAAGTCTTCCATGACTCCTATAACATCTATCTTTGTGCCAGGCTTATGGTTGGCGATTCTTCATCTATATCCTCTTTATGCCTATAGCAGGGCTTCTTAAACTTTTTCCATTCACGACCCCTTTTTCACCCCTTTTCACATTTTTGGCATCATTTACTGGCACTGCATGGCCTGAGGGCATGCACAGTGCAAAGTGCACATGCTTTGTGTTCATGACCAAGGCTGCAGTGAAGTTGTTCGATGCAACATGGGAAAGCGTCACCAGAATCACCTTGGATTTTTTACACATTTGATTTTTAATTAATTTTTCATTGTTGTGCATTCAGTTTAAGAAGCACTGGTCTATAGCATACTCTGCTGACAAAAGTATTCCTGCTTCTGTCCCCATGGATAGTCAACCAAAATCTCTCTACCATACCTGCCCTTCTTTGATTCCTAGATTTCCTTATGTAGAATAAACAGGGTGTTTCAAAAGTCTTTGTGCAGTTTTAGGTTTTGATAAATTAAAGAAACATGATAGGTAAAAAAGTGTGCAGAGAGGTGGTGGCTATTGATATGCATTAAGAAGATATACAGGGTATTCCAAAAAATCTTAGTGTAGAACTGCATACTCACAAACACACACACACACACACACACTCACATTCACACCTGAATCAGAAGACATCATTCCATTCCCTCTCCCCCTGGGTGGCTGACCTTTGACATCCAGATGGAAGGTGACCTTCTGGCCCCCGGCCTCACAGGTGTACTCCCCAGCATCAGCCTTCCCCGCCTCCTGCACCACCAGCTGCCGGCCCCGGCCCTTGGCCTCCACGTGCACCTTCTGGCTGGGGCTCAGTTTCTTCCCATCCTTGTACCAGGTCACCTCTGTCTGGGCCTGGTCCAGCTCGCAGCTCAGGGTGGCGCTGCTACCAGCCATGGCCTGTACCTTGTTCTGTGTCTGCTGCTCCTTGGCAAACACAATCACAGATTCTGCAAAAGGGATGAAACACAGAATCAAGAACACGGGATCCTAATTCATTTCACAGAAAGCAAAATTATGGAGATAAGTTTTGAGACCAGAATACCCTAATGGCAGACATTGGTACTTCCTGCTGAAATGTGAGACTATAAGCCGGCTGTAACTATCCAGACAAAAAAAGAAAGAGATGAGTTCTGGGAACACAAATGTGGGAGCCCCTGATGTGGGAGAATTTTCTAAGGGCTGGATAAGAGAAATCAGGGGAGAATCCCAGGGCCAGAACTATGCCAAAAATTCTAAAAACATTACAAAGTAAGAGGCAAGTAGGAATGATTCATAATAACGAGAATGGTAATGGTTAGCATTTATATAGTGCTTTAAGGTTTGCAAAGTACTTCGTAAATATTATCACAGTCTATCCTCACAACAACCCTGGGAAGTAGGGGCTATCCCCATTTCACAGATGAGTAAAATGAGGCAAAGTAATGTGCCCAGGGTCACACATCTAAGTAAATATCTGAGACCAGATTTGAATTTAGGTCTCTCCGACTCCAGGTTCAGTGCTCTATCCACTGAACCACCTAGCCGCCTCACTCAATTCCTCAATTTCCTGTTTTGTGAAATGAAAGAATTTGTCCAGGTGATCTCGAAGATCCCCTCCAGAATGGACATTCTGTATTCTATGCCTGCTGTCTGCGGCAGAAGGTTGTTAGTGAACTATAATTCAGTCCAAAAGAACAAACATGTACTAAACACCTACTATGTGCAGGAAAGGATGCTAGGTCTGGATATGCAAAGACAAAGTGACGCAGGTCTATATATTGTTTTAATTCCTTCCTCGTGAAAAGTTTCAAGTGAACAGACAGGAGTTTAAGACAAAATGGTTGTGGGAACACATTCGATTTTATAATGGGAAGCAATAAGAAAACTGGCTCCGCTCCCATAGAATGAATCCAACTTTGCTTGAATAAATCTGTTGCATAAGGTGAAGACTCTGTACTACCTTTCTGGTTTGTTTTACATGAAAAGGCTGGAGAGGCTGCTGGTTGTGTTAATAATGGGTTAAATGCCTGGGTTGGGAAGGGCAAGAGAAGTACACAGGATGAAGACATGGCTGGAGGATATGGAGGGGAAGTGGACAAAGTGCTGAGCTTGGAGTCAGGATGACCCAAGTTCAAATCCTGCTTCTGATACTTACTAGCTGTGTGGCCTTAGGTAAGTCGCTTACCTTTTCTCAGACTCAGTTTCCTCATCTATAAAATGAGGGCGCTAGACCTGGCTGTAGCTACAGAGCTGTCATCCTATGAGCAGCCCTGAAGTTTCCAGGTTATTTTCCACTGCTGCCATCACCAACACGACGCATATGAGACTCCCCCCACTCCAAAGGCCACTTACCTTTGATGCTGAGGTGGAAGGTGACCTTCTGGCCTCCGGCCTCACAGCTGTACTCTCCAGCATCTGCTTTCCCCACCTGCTGCACTACCAGCTGTCGGCTCCGGCCCTTGGCCTCCACATGCACCCTCTGGTTTGAGCTGAGTTTCTTCCCATCCTTGAACCATGTAACATCCGTCTGGTGCTGAGTCACCTCACAGCTCAGGGTAGCACTTTCCCCAGACACCACTTGCACCTTATTCTGTCCCGGCTGCTCCTTGGCAAATACTGATGAGGGTTCTAAGGCAGAGGGTTGGGAAAGAAAAGAGGCAACATTTCTAAGTGGCCCAAGACCAGGTCAGATTCAGACCTCTTGCCTATCTCTCTCCTCCCTACATCATTTGTGTCTTATGTCCTTTCCCAATAAGATCCAGCACATTGTCCCCCACCCCACCCCAACTCCCAAACTCTGCTCAAGAATGGGAAAGGGGGAAATAGAGAAGCTTGGGCTTCCTGGCTCTTTCTCCTTATAATATCACCCTCTTTTTAGAACTCATTGTCTCTTCCTTAGGTCCTTAGGTCTGCACTCGTAGGAATAATTCCATTCTATACATTCTGATTTCAATAAATAGTAAGAATCGTAGAGATAAAAAGGGACGTAGTATAAGTAGACCTAGGGATGGAAGGGATCTTTACTTAACACATAGAATTGTCAGAGATGGAAGAAATCTTAGATCCCAGAACATAAAATGCCAGGCCCAGAAAGAAACTTAGTGATCAGCTAGTCCAACGCCCTCATTCTATAGATGAGGAAATTCAGAGAGGGAAAGAGAAAAGTGACAGGTGATCAGAGGCAGGGCTAGAACCAGGTCTGAGGGACTTTAAATAGCTGTGTATGAACAGGACGCCCCCCCATAGTGGATCTGGTTGGAATGGAATTCCCTTCTTTTATCCTCTCTTCCCCATTCAGATTGGGATTTCCTTGGTTTGAGGGGTTGGAAGAGAGTAGAATCTGTTGAAGTTATTGACTTAATGAGATACCAGGGACAGGAAAGACATTAGACGTTGCAGGGGAAGCTAACATCCAGTCTACCCCACAGCTACTCCTACCTATTCACATGCTTATCTGCCCATTGCCTGCTTAATGACTCCTAGTAATAGCTGGTTTCCTTGCTTTCAGCCCCTGACCTGATTTGGCCCAGGGGGCCACAGGCTAAGAAGGAAAAAGCTGGTTGAGAAGAGTTTAGCCATGACACCTGCCCAAAATGAGGCCTGTTTTCGAGATTCTTTCACTAGAATGTGAGCGCCTTGAGGGCAGGAACTATTTTTGTTTTTTGTTTTTTTTTTCATCATATCCTGAGAACCTGGCACATAGTGAGGGGAGCGTAACAGAGACAGGACCCGTCATTAATAATAATCATTATAACAATAACAACACTATAAAGTTTATAAAGTACTTTGTATATGTTAACTCCTTTGATTTTGTTGGTATAGGGATCGCCTGGAGCGAGGAAACTCCTTTTACCAATACAGTTCAGGACCTTCTCTGCGCCTATAGTCTTAAGCTAGCTGCCCAAAGTCCTGAATGCTTAGGCGATTTGCCCAGGGTTGCACAGCCAGTATGTATCAGAGACAGGAATCAAACTTAGGTCTTCCTGGCTTCAAGGCTAGATCTCTATCCATTGGACCACAATACCTCTAGTACAGGGAGGGAAGGAAGGGAGGGAAGGAGGGAGGGAAGAGTGGTCACCCGGGCTCTTGGAACACCTCCCCTTTACCACCAAGGACCTTCTTTGTCTCCCTCTTACCTTGAACGCGGACATGGAAAGTGACATGGTCATCCCCAGCATGGCAGCTGTAAGTGCCCTGGTCACCGTGGGTCATCCGGTGAAGGATGAGGGTCCGCCGAGTGCCCTGGGTGTGGATCTCTGTCCTCTGGTCCTTCTTCACCTCTTTCTGCTCCCTTTTCCACACCACAGTCCCACCACCCTCGGACACCTCGCAGGCCAGCTCCAGCTGTCCCCCAGGGCTGACAATCACCTCAGGACGTGATGCTGGTTTGTTGATAAATTTCACTGCTTTATCTGTGGGGAGGGAAAGGAAGGAGGTGTCAACGAAGAGGAACCCCTCAGTGCTATAGAAGGGCCCAGAGGTTGTTCTAACAGCCAGACTATTATTCTCTGTCACTGGGTGGAGCTATTAAGTTACAATAGCTGGGACAGCTAGGTGGCACAGTGGATAGAGTGCTGAGTCTGGAATCAGGAAGACTCATCTTTCTGAGTTCAAATCTGGCTTCAGACAGTTACTAGCTATGTGACCCTGGACAAGTCATTTAACCCTGTTTGCCTCAGTTTCCTCATCTGTAAAAAAAAAAAAAGAGCTAGAGAAGGAAATGGCAAACCACTCTAGTATCTCTGCCAAGAAAACCTCAAATGGGGCCACAAAGAGTCAGACACAACTGAAACAATGGAATAACAACAGCTGGGCTGAGACCTAAAAAAGAATAATATTGAGTAAAAAAAATTAAATAGAAAAATTCAAGTCAACAAAACATTTATTAAATGCCCACTATATGCAAGGCTCTATGTCCTCAGGCACTTGGATACAAAGTCAAAACACACAGCATTGAGAGGCAACATATTGGGCACAGAGCTGAAGTTGGGGTTCAGAAGACCTGGGGTTCAAGCCCCGCCCCTGACACATTCTGGCTCTTGCTAATAAACCATAATCTCTCAGTATTCCTGTATCACTGTCGAAGACTTTAAGTTGCAGGGTGGGTGCTGATCAGTATAGAGATGAATAAATGAAACCATCCCTGACCTCCTGGAGGTTCCAGTCTACTGAGAGATATGGCCTAGACACAGGTAAGTGTAATGAACACAAGGGAGGGTTAGGGTTAGGTTCGGTTAGATTAGGGAAGTAAAGGAGAGATCAAAATGTTTGAGGAAAATATGAGGAAGGAGTGAATAAGCAACACTTCCAGCTAGAGCAATCAGGTAAGACTATGGGAGGAGGTGAGCCTTGAAGGATGCTGATCGATAGAGGTGAGGAGCATGTGCTCTCCATGGGCAGGGAGGGCAGGTTGAGTTTGGCTGGAATGGAGAGTGTGTAAGGTGAGGGACTAGGAAAGGTGCAGGAGGGACACAAGCTGGGAAGGAGTAGAGTGTTCCCAACCAACAATGATATCTCTTGGGCCACCACAAGCAGGTTGCTACATAGGCCCAGAGCCACCCCCAGCACCTTCTCTAGGGATAGGAAGCCAGAGCAAGCTCAGCTGGCAGCACAGAGACAATCAGCGCCAGGCTGGACCTGCTTTCGAAGCTTCTTTATACTTGTTCTTATCCTGCTACATGATGGGTGACAGCTGGGGAACAACAGCCTGGACTGATACAAATAGCCCCAAACACCTCCCCACACACACCCCAACAGCCGCCATAGTCAGCACTACCCCTCGTCTCCAGACCCCTCCCCCATGTCTTCCCAGCTCTTGATCCACTCTCCAAACATTGTGCTCATCAATCAGTCAGTCGGTCAACAAATACTTATGAAGCACCTACTAAGTGCCAGGTACTGTGATAAAGCCTAGGTCAGTTTCCAATGGCCACCAAACTCCCCTCATACCAACATCATTCCCCTAAACAGTTGATTGGGAAATCATGGGAAAGTCACAACCTCTCTGGGTTTCCTTTTCCTCCTCTACACAAGGGAGTCAGTCCGGATCATCTCTCAGGGCTCTTCCAGCTCTAAATCGTAGGATGACCTAGATCATAAGATTTCACGATGGAAGGGCTCTTAGCGGTCCAGGGGATCTTAGCCTGGAGTCTATGATCTTGACTATTTAAAAAATATTTTGATAATTCATTCAATATAATTGTCTTTCTTTATAATGCTCTGTATTTTATTTTACAAACTTAAAAACATTCTTCAGAGAAGGGGTCCCTAGGCTTCACCAGGCTGGTAAAGAGTTAGTTCTGACACACAAAAGTTAAGAAGCCCTGGGGTTTGACACCAACTCCTCCATTTTGCTGATAAGGAAACCAAGGCCCAGAAAAGTCATTTTTATCACTTGTTCAAAGTCATAAAAGGAAGCTAAGTTGTATTGTGGATTAAGTGCTAGACCTGCAGTCAGGAAGACCTGAGTTCAAATGGGGCTTCAGACACTAGCTACCTACCTTAACCTCTGTCTGCCTCAGTTTCCTCATCTGTAAAATGGGGATAATCATTGGACCTCCCCCCTCCTCCCGAGGTTGTTGTGAGGATAAAATGAGATAATGACTGTAAAGCACTTTGCAAACCTTAAAGTGCTATATAAATGCCAGGTATTGTTATTACACCAAATCCATTGCCCTTCCTAAGCCATAATGCCTCACTATTTCTCCTTCCCTTGTAATAATAAAAAATAGCAATAATATTATTGTAAATAGTAATCATGATTTTATAATAACAAACCATAATTAAATTATTTAAATAATTTTAAATAATAGAATTGAAATAATTTAAATTATTTTTATTTATTTTAATAATTGTATTAATAGTTCATTGTAGTAAGAAATAAATAATTTATAATAGTGCTGCTGCTGTTGTTGGTGTATGTCCAATTCTTCTTGACGCCATTTGGGGTTTTCTTGGCAAAGATACTGGAGTGCTTTGCCATTTCCTTCTCTAGCTCATTTTACAGAGAAGGAAATAGAGGCAAACAGGGTTAAGTGACTTGCCCAGGGTCATGCAGCTAGTAAGTATCTGAGGC
>NW_020954645.1:22546-37568 GCF_900497805.2 Vombatus ursinus
CATATTTGAACTCAGTAATATGAGTCTTTCCGATTCCAAGTCCAGCACTCTATCCACTGAGCCATCTAGCTGCCCCAGTAATAATGACAGATGCTAACAATTATCTAGAGGGTTTTTTGTTTGTTTCTTTTTTTTAGTACAATTTCACTGATATAGGGAATTCACCTGTGAGGAGACTCCCTCTTACCTGTTCTATAGCTCATGGTCTAGAGATGACCCGGGAGCACAGAGGAGTTAAGTGACCTACCCAGGGTCACACAGCCAATATCTGCCAGAGACGACTGACTCTGACTCTGAAGTCAGTTCTCCATCAACTATGCACACTGCCTCTCAGAATTGCATAGGGCTTCGGGGTTTGCAATTCCTGAGTTTTGTACGAGCCCTTCATAGAATCACTGAATCGCTCAGTGTTAGAAGAGATCTCAAAGGAGATCTCTCAAGAACCTCCTCTTGACACCCTAAACAGAAGTGATCTTCACTGGAGATCTACTGGGAGACCTCCAGCGATGGGGGACTCACTACCTCACAAGACAGCCCCTTCTATTTTTGGACAATTCCGACCGGTCAGATACATCAAGCCTGATTCTGCCTCTCTGCATCTTTCACCCAGAGCTCCTAGCTCTCCCCTCTGGAGCCAAGCAGAGCATGTCTAATGTCTGTTTTACAGGACAGGTCTTCCTATGCTTGAAGATGGTAATTATGATCCCGCAAATCATGTGAATCAGTTCCTAAGCATCCTCATTTTTTGTCAACAAATCCTCATAGAATGGAGTTGTCTTCCTGGAGGAACAAGGAGAAACCAAGAAGGCACTGGCCATCTGCCAATATTCATATGCTCTTGTCCAGTTCCCTCCTCTCTAAGAACATTCCAAGCACCTAGGCTGCGGGTATGGGGCCAAGGAACAACAGCCTGAACCTCTAAGCCACAGCTAGATGTGTTTAGGGACACAACAACAAAATATAGAAATCAGACATGAAAAGGTGAATGAGCCCCTTACATCTGCTGGAAGAGGACTGTGGAAATCATTTGATGATTAAATTATAAAGATTAAATTTTAATCCATTTCTCTTGGATGGGCTATTCCTCAAATTATAGTTTATTTATTTAGCTCTTTAAATGTTGTAAACAGAATGCCAGCTCCTTGAAGGCAGAGAATTTTTCATTTACTCCTTTTATCTCTGCCTTGCACATAGTAGGCATTTAATATATTCTTGTTAAACTGAAATGAATTTAGCATGGCATCTCATCCTTTCCTATGGACCTGTTCCACCTTGTTACTTGTCCTTTGCAAAATGTGGTACCTTCTGAGGCTTGCTATTGAGCTAGAAGGTGCAGTGGATAGAGAGTTGGGCCTGGAGTTCAAAAGACCTGAGTTCAAATCCTGCCTCAGACACTTACTAGGTGTGCAACCCTGGGTAAATCTCTTAAGTTCGGTTTGCTTCAGTTTCCTCAACTGTAAAATGAAGGTAATAAAAGTACCTACCCCTGAGATTGTTGTGAGGATCAAGTGAGATATTTGTGAAGTGCCTAGCACATAGTAGGTGCTATAAAAATGCTAGCTATCATCATCATCATCATCATTATCCACCCTACCACTGCACCCTTAAGACTTCCAGGACTTCCTATCTGCTCTGCAGCTGAGCTTTCTTTTATGTGTCTTGAAGGTCAGGGCTGTCTCGCTTTTTTCTGTTTGTATCCTAGCACTTTGTACAGAACTTAGTACACAGTAAGTGCTTAATAAATGCTTTTTCATTCATTCAAAATAAGATAAAATAAAATAAAATACGGTACCTAGAACTAAACACAATCCTCCAGATGTGTGCTTATTAGAAAAAAGGTAATTCAACTTAAATCACTATAACCTGGCACTCTGTGCTTTGAGAATGGGAGGCAGCAGGAGGCACTAAATCCCACAGATTTGGAGTGAGAAGACCTGGGTTCAAATTCCAATTCAGTGCCAGAGGATAGAACTTTGGACCTAGAATCAAGTAAACCTAAGTTCAAATGTGACCTCAGACATTTACTAGTTGTGTGTCCCTGGGCAAGTCACTTAACCTCTGCCTCAGTTTCCTCAACTTTAAAGTGGGGATAATAACAGCTCCTTACAGGGTTGTTGTGAGGATTGAACGAGATAATATTTGTAAACGCACTTAGCACAGTGCCTGGCACATAGTAGGAGCTCTATAAATGTTTATTCCATTCCATTCCAGACATGACTTTTCTTGGGCGAGTCACTGAAACTCTCTGGGCCTCAGTTTCCCCATCTGTAAAATGAGACTGTTGGAGTAAATGACTAGAAGATTCCTCCCCATTCTAAATCTATGACCCCACGACCTTCTGTTAATACAGCCTAAGCTTGCATTTGCTATTTGGCTGATGTCTCGTCCTCACTTGAGTATTGAGCTTATGTTATGTCATGTTATGTTATATTATGTTGTTTTATTATGTTAAATCATATTAAATCATATTACATTATATTGCATTATATTGTTATGTTATATTATATTACGTCATGCTATCTGATATCATATCATATCATATCACATCAGGCTTGCTGGCCACTCAGACACCCAAGTCTTTTTCATTTGAACTACTTTCTAGCCATATTTCCCTCATTCTGTACTGCTGCAAGTGACTTTTGGAACCCGGATGAAGAACTTCACATTTTTCCCAGCCGTTTTTCATTTCATCAGATTCGGGTCATCATTCCAGCCTGTTGAGATCTTTTGGTATGCTGATTCTGCCAGTTTCTCTGTGCCTTTCCCAGTCTACCTTCTATCAAACCCTCCTTACTTTTATATATGTCATATCCCTACCCCACCTTAGACTGCAAACTCCTCAGGTCAGGGATTACTTGATTTTTCATTTCTGTATGCCTCTGTCACCACCTTCTGCTCACCTGAAATGTATCACAGTGCTCTTCACATAAACGTTTATTCTGTGTCAAATTGAACTGGACAGAAATGAAGTGGATCAAATTTAATTGAAGACACCTTTACAACAGTCCTCCTCCTGAGCCACATAGGGCAAGAGAACTGAGTTTTCTTTTAAAGGGGTCATTCTGTGCCACCATCACCGCTACTAGATTCTCTGGCCAGAAGGAACCTCCTAATGTCACCTAGCTTATCCTCTTGCCTCTACGTCAATAAGAATATATTTAATCAATCACCATATTCTGATTGAGGATGAGGAAGCTGGTGGTCTACTTCATCTCCAGTGAAAGCCCTCTTCAGTCACCTCCCCTTTTCCTTAAAAATCTCTTCTGCCAGGAAGTTCTTTCTCAAGTTTAACTGAAGTCCTTTATGCTGTATCCTAAGCCCTTTTCCCTCTTGTTGAATCTCCCATGGAGACTGAAAACAGCTGCTCTCTGCTTGCCTTAAAGTAACAGTCCTGCCAGGTTCTTTCTATTTCAACCCTACCCTCCCAACCTTCCAATCCACCCCCAAGCCTGGCTCCAAGGTGACAGGTCAGTCAGCTGATGGGATCGTGTTTCTAATGGTTTCTCTTTTCTGATTCCCTCCAGAGCCTTCTCAGCTGTCCTGGGAAAAGATTTTTGGTGACACAGAGTAACAGGTGGGATGGACCAAAAAGCAGAACTGACCATAGAGAAGGTGGGTGAGCTGGAAGCCGCAGGCTTGGGGCTGGAGGGCCACGGAATTAGGAACCAGGGGCCCTGGTGGCCCACTCTGGGGGCCTGGGAGATCTGTCAACGTTGCCTTCAGTGAAGTGCTGTCCCATGTTTAAAAGCCCTTTCTATGAGTTTAAAGATTCTGTTCAAGTTTTATATTTGGTTTGGTTTCTATTTGATTTTTTTTTTCTAAAAAGCAGTTTTGGATCAAAGTTCAAGCTTCTAAAATTCTCCAAATTCTGTGTGGGAGACAGGTGACTCCTTGTTAAGGAGGCCCATTGTATTCCCATTAATCATGAAACACCATAGATGGCAGCTATCTGGGAAATGGGAAGATTTCTCCTTCCTTTAAGTAAGTAAAATTACTGCCCTTCTCCTGATTGGGAAGAAAGTCATCTGGCAGAGAATCTTGTCTCATAGAAAGCTAACACAGAAGACAGGATATGACTATAAACTTCAGATTCAGTCATTTGTGGAGAAAGAAGCACGGGAGAAGGCAGAATAGGAGAGCCTACAGAAATTACAAGAGTAATCACAAGACTAGCTTATTAATTAGTTGTATAACAATAGCTAAAAATCTGTATAGAGCTTTAAGGTTTGCAAAGCACTTTACAAGTATTATCTCGTTTGATCCTCACAAAAACCCTGGGGGTATATTATCCCCATTATAGAGATGAGGAAAACTGAGGCAGGCAGAGGTAAAATGATTTGCTCAGGGTCACACAGCTAGCTAGTAAGTGTCTGAGGGTGGATTTTAACTTGGATCTACCTGACTAGCTCCCAGCACCCTCTCCACTGAGCTATCTAACTGCCTTTGAATTCTTGTGGCTCCTATCTGCAATTCTTGTGGAATGACAACAGGTCTATTTATCTGAGTTGTTACATCATGGTAGCCAGGAAAAATAGTTTAGAAGCATTCTAACTCTAAAACCCAGGATAGTCAGCATTTTGGCTGAAGTAGAAAGAAACATTTTACTGAAACCTGGAGGAATAGGGAGGAGGAGGAGAATCAGGGTAAAAGTAAGCTGTTCTGTTTAAAGAACAGTGGGGAAAAAAAAAACAATTGAATCGTGACTTTATCAATTTGAATTTGATTTCTTTAAATCTTGCTCCATGGGAATGTTTTTTTAAATTATATTTTCTGTAATGTTGTTAGACTTTGCTGTTTTAATGTATCAGGGTGGTGATTAAGGGAACCTCGGATCAATTACATGCCCCATTCTTCTTGATGAGAGGTTTCAGGATGGATACCTTTGTCAGAAAGAGGCACCTCTTTTGGAGCGAGACGTGAGGCTCCAACTCCTTGCTGAAAGACACAAACTGTAATCCCCTCCTCACCTTGTTGGAAGTCCAAGGAACAGAATGCCCTGGCAAAGAATCTCAAAAGTAACAGACTCAAAAAAGAGACTGATCCTGTTTTTACAGCTCAATTGAAAGTTCACCCTCATGCTTCATATTGACCAATTCTTCAACAGAAACATCACAATGAAGGGACTTCAAGGGACCGGTCAGGAGCTGCAGTTTCATTTTAACTAGGCTTCTGTCCTTCAACAAAGAGGCAGACAGACCACAAGTCCGGTTCCATGGGAGGTGCCCTTTTCTGACAAAGGTCCAAACTCTGTAGTCTCCTCAAGAAGAATGGAGCATGTAAATCATCAGAGGTTCCCCTCATAACTACCCTGCTATATTAAAACAGCAGTTTATTGATCAGGAGTCCCCCAGGTTAACCTTCTCTTACATTAATAAGGACAAGGTTTTTTTATTCTTATTTTAAAAACATAATTGATCAGAAAAGCGTGCTAAGTGTCTCTCTCTCTCTCTGAGTTGACTATGATGTAGCCGAGGTTGGTAGGATGATAATTTCATAACTGAGTCATTATTGGTCCCATGACAGCAGTATACCCTAGTGGTGGCAAAAGTGTATCTGAAAGGGGCAGCTAGGTGGCGAAGTGGATAGAGCTCCGACCTTGGAGTCAGGAGGACCTGAGTTCAAATCCAGCCACAGACACTTGACACTTACTAGCTGTGTGACCCTGGGCAAGTCACTTAACCCCGACTGCCTCACCAAAAAGTGAAGAAAAGAAAAAGTGTATCTGAGATAAAATAGTCTTGAGCGCTGAGCTTTTAAAATTAAGTGATTGTGCAAACTCCATGATCCCCAGCATATCCAAATCAGTCTGTCTATCCCAAATTTGGAGTCCCTCTAGGATAAAGGTAGGCTATGTGTTTGGCAGTCTTTACTACACTAATGCCACATACATTTACAAGATTAAAAAGACTTCTAGATGCTGATGCTAATGGTGGTAGTAGTGGTAGTGACATTGATAGTGGTGATGGTGATGATGATGATGATGGTGGTGATGGTGATGGTGGTGATGGTGATGGTAGTAATGATGACGGTGATGGTGGTGAAAATGGTGGTGACGATGAGCACTTAGAATGGAGTCCACTAAAGGATAAGAATCTATGAACAAGAACTTCTAGAAAGGAAAGGGGAAAGGAGAACAGAAAAAGAGTAGGAGAAATAGAGGAAAGCATTGGCAGAAAACTGGAGAAGATAGAAAGGACTGAGAAAGATGGGAAAGGAAGACCAGAGACAATGGGGCTCCTTCCAATGAGCCAACTCCTAATGCACTATTATAATAACCACTTGCCATACTCAGGGGGCTGCTCTCCCACCCAGATTCCTTCCTGCTTTCCCACCACTCACCAGATACCTTGAGCTTGAATTCCAGTATGTCTTCACCAATTCTGCAGGCATACGTGCCCTCATCCTGTCTGGTGACCATGCCTACCACCAGCCGGTGCTTTGTTCCCTTGTCTTCTTGGGAGAGGCGCTGGGAACGACCGATTTCAGTGCCATCCTTATACCAACGCACCATCACATGGGCCTCTGATGTCTCACACTCAAACTGGGCCTGGCCCCCCAACACAGCTTCCACGTATCCTCCTGCCACATCTTTGTGTAGGAAATGGACAAGATCTGAAACCATATGGTCAACAAGGTAAATGTCCTGAGAAACTGAAATTAGATAAATATTAGGGGAAGGGCTGAGGAGTACGGGCAGGAGGAGAGATGAGGGAGTCATAATTGAAATACCATTAGTCACCACAGATGCTGGCCTCACTGTTTAGAGGCATTTCTCATTTATCTCTATTGCCCAAAATCTTGCTTTCAAGTGTTTATCAATATTAGAAGTCAATCAGCCCAACCTCTTGCCCAATGCAGGAATCTCCTGTCCTTCAATATCTGCAGTAACAGGGAGCTCATTTCCTTATAAGGGAGTCCATTGTATCATGGAACAACTATTAAAAGGTTTTCCCCTATATTAAGTTGGAAATTTGCCTTTATACCTTATCCCCACTGCTCCTGGTTCTGTAGAACCAAGCAGAACAATCTAATCTCTCTTCCCCAAGATAAACCCTTCAACTGCCTAAAGGCACCAGTCATGTCCCATTGAAGTCTTTTTTTCCCTAGGCTAAACATCCCTTGCTTCTTTAACCAAACCTCAGATGACATGGCCTAAGATCCCTTTGCTATTCTGGCTGCCCTTCTCTGGACATGTTTGGCTCTGTCAATGTCCTTCTGAAAATGTGGCTCCCAGTTCCAAATGTGGTGCTTCAGTTGTGATCAGACCCTTCCCTGCTCTGGACATGATGCTTCTCTCACAGTAGCCTCAGATCTCAATCACATTTTTAGCAGCTGGATCACATTACTGCCTGATAGTCAACAAAAATCCCAGGTCTTTTCTTCTTATTTTATTAATTATTAATTAGTATTATCCATACACTTAAATTTGCTTTACAACTATTTACATTTGAATAAAATGTCATAACATGCCTTTTCAGTTACTTTTTCTTGTGTAAACATAGTAAGGCCTCTCTTAACAAAAATATTGAGAAAGAATTCTTTTTCCAGTCTAAAATCCATTCCAGATTTACCTAGATGAAGGAAATCTTATCAGTACTTAACTAAACTTCCTGAAAATAATTATTGTTCAGTTGTGTCCAACTCTTCTGGGAAATAATACCTTTCAATAAATCCTCTATACCCCTCCCCCACCTCTCTGCCCCCATTAAGCTTAACCCTCTTCTTTCAGAAATCTCTGCAAAAGATTAGGAACAAAGGCTAGAGTTCCAGAAAATGGATTAAGAGGGAAACCAGACTTAGATAGGGAAATACCTTAGTCTAGTTAAAGTTATTGTCTGCCTTCCCCTGTGGACCTGAATGAATAGTTTAGAAAATGATTCTCTAGGATGCCTGGACATTATAAGAGACTATTCTGTTTAGTGAAGCTGTTCTCCAGAACTCTGAATTATCGCTCAAACTCAATTGTGAAATTTTCTTTCTTAAAGAATCCTATAAAATATGACTTCAAAACGAATTGTATTTTTATTCAAGAGATGCCTGAGGACAAGAGGAAACTGTCAGTTTGGACATCTCTCTCTAAATAAAAATCATTTTAGTTAATAAAATTGCTTCTGATTAGGCTTGTGCCCCAAATGCAGGCTGTGGTGTTTTTTCTTTGACCCTAATAAATCTCTGAGCAGCCAGGTCTGGAGTTAGAAAGACCAAGGTTCAAATCTGGCCTTAGCCACTTACCTATTCCACTGACCCTGGGCAAGTCGCCTAAAAAACAACCTCTGCCTCAGTTTCCTCATTTGTAAAAATGGAGATAATAACAGCACCTACTTCCCATGGTTGTGGTGAGGATCAGATGAGATAATAATTGTAAATGCTTGTTACATAATAAATGCTATATAAATGTTAGCTATTATAAAGTCCTCCCCATAAAAGCCATGAGGTAGGTAGATAGGATTATTAATCGAATTTTACAGAGGAGGAAACTGAGGTTCAGAGAGATTGAGTAACTTGCCTAAGACTCACTCAGCTACTAGGAGTCTCCCAGCTGGGATTCGAACCCAAGGCTCCCGACTCCAAGTTCAGAGCTATGTCTCTCACACCACAAACACTGTGAGTCTGCTTCGAAAGGTAGGTTTCTTGCAGGTGGGGAGGGTCAGTTTGGGGCAGGCTCAGGGCAGGGGTACGGGGTGGAGGTCACATCTCAGAGGACACTCTTGGGGCTAGGAGGCCCTTCTGGCGTGGGGGGGGAAGCCGTCCCCACTCCCCGCTCCCACCCCAGCCCCGCGCGCACCTTGCACAGAGAGCTGGTAGGCAATGCGGTCACCGGGACTGAGACACTCATAGAGGCCCGCGTCATCCCTGGCCACATCGCGCACCCGCAGCACCCGCCGCTGCTCCGTGGCCTGGAGCTCATACTTGGGCCCGCTGGGCAGGGCCCGGCCATCCTTCAGCCACGTCACGGCCGCAGCCTGGTCTGAGAGCTCGGCCAAGAGCTGGGCCTCCTCGTGCAGGCGGGCCGAGATCTTCTGCACCGCGGCCGCCGACTTGTTGGTGATGCGCACGCGGGCAGCTGGGAGAGCCACCAGGCAGACAGAGAGAGAGGGAGAGGGAGGGAGAGAGAGAGGGCCGGCCAGGGGGGAGAGACAACAGAGGAGCAGAGCAAGGAGGGGGGGCAGAGGGGTCGGGGAGGTAGGGAAGGGAAGGGGGGAGAAAGGGGGAAGGGAGGGGAAGGAAGGGGAGGGGGGAACAGGAAGGGGGAGGGAAGAGAAGAAAGAAAGGAGGAAGGAAGGGAGAGAGGGAAAGAAAGGAGGAAGAGGAGGAAGGAAAAGAGGGAGAAAGGAAGGAAGGAGGGAGGATTTGAGACAAATTGTTGTCTAGCTATAACTCCCTCGTTTATACTTGTGAAGTCAGCTTTTTGAGCCAAAGTCTAAGACACTTCTCCCAATTAAATTTAATCTATTAGATGTGGCCTGAAGCCAGCTTTTGGTCATCTGCACATTTGATAAGCATTACAACTGTGCATGTGAGATATCTTTCACCCTTTCCTTTCCCTCATGCCCCAAATCCAGTCTTGTCAACTTTATATCAGTAATGTCTTCCACGTACATCTAGTGATAATTTACACTTATATAGTGTTTTAAGATTAATAAAATGCATTCTTCAGAATGATCTGTGGAATAAAGTGCTTTTACCCCCATTTTACAGATGAGAAAACGGAGCCTCAGAAAGTTTAAGTGATTTGCCCAAGGTCACACAGCTGGTAAATCAGGAGAGTGAAGATTAAAACCAGGCACCTCTGATTCCAAATCCAGGGCCCTTTTCACTATTCTTTGTACGTCCTTGGTCATCCAGAGCAGTATTCTGCACATAGTTAGCACTTAAATACTTTTGAATGGATTTAGGCCCCAGTAGGGGCTCAGGAAAAGGGACCCACAGCCCCTAGCTAGCAGATCTCCCTGAAACCAGGTATGTCTGTATGTTGGGAAGGAGGTTGAAGGCCTACCTTTGACCTCCATCCGGATACTGCTTTCTATGCCATTGGCCACAAATTTGAGCTGGGCACCATCCAGGCTGGCGGGGACCGGGCTGATGGTCAGGGAGTGTTGGGTGCCTTTGCAACGAATCACGTATATGTCGCTGACCGGCAGGGCCCGTCCATCCAAGAACCACTCTCCAGAGGAAGCCACGGTGAGGTCCACAGTGAAAGTCACCTCACCACCAGCTACTGCCTCAACAGCCCGCAGGGGTGTCTTTACAGCCAGTTGGGGTTCTGCGGGGAAATGAAAGGGATCTTAGGTCAATCCTGGGGAGAAGCCCAAATCTGGGGTCCTCTGGACAAAAGGGTGACAAGGGGAAAGCAGAGAACTAATGGTCCTCAGTGAGTAAGACTCGCCCAACATCCACCAGGTCTCCCCACCCAATCTCAGCTAATTTATGTCCTTCCACACCTTCAAAACCTGGATCCAAGCCGCCACTACCCCTCAAGGAGTCCATGAATAGAATTCAGGGGGCCTGTGAACTTGGATGGGGAAAAATTACATCTCTGTTACTTAATTACTAACCCCTAACTGAATTTTTAGCGTTTCCTTCCATTATGAATATAGGTGACAAAACAGAATTCTGAGAAGGCATCCATAGGGTTCATTGGACTATTAAGGGGGTCCAGGACACAAAAAAGGCTAAGAACCCTCGATCTAAAATATGCCAGCTCTGTAATGGACCCAAGAAGGCTAAAGACGCCCTCCAAGTGGTGTCCCAGGGCAGGAAGGGCCCTGAGATCTTCCCTCTTCCATCACAAACAGAACTTCTCTCATAGAACATCGGAGAGTTGCCCTGAGCAATTCTGAGAATCCTATCATTGTAAAGAAAGGAGGGACCCTGGGGCCAACCAAAGAGCCAGAATACCTTCTATAACATCCCTGGTGAGGGGCTGTACAGCACTTGTTTGAAGACCTACAATGATGAGGAACTCACTACCTCCTGGGGAGGCTGATTCCACTTTTAGACAGTTCTAATGGTTAACAAGTTTTCCTTATGTACAAAATAAAGATAGCTAGCACTCATTTAGTGACTACCATATGCCAGGCACTATGCTAACTGCTTTACACATATTATCTCATTTAATCCTTACAACAAAACTGGGAGACAGGTACTATTATTATCCCCATTTTACAGTTGAGGAAACTAAGGCAAACAGAGGCTAAGTGACTTGCCCAGGGTCACACAACTAGTAAGTGTTGGAAGCTGGATCTTCCAGACTCCAGTTCCAATTTTTCAATATGATAGATTTTCAAATATTTGAAGATGGCAGTCACATGCCCTCCTAATTCTTCCCTTCTCCATACCTTTCTGAAGCCCAGTTCTGTCCCCCAGCCTCTAACACCTCTCAAGAAAACAAGTTGCCCAAAGAGCCTTGTGCTAGAAGAAATGCATCCTGGGACTAGGCCCCCAAGTCCCTTCTTACAGACCCAAGGGGAACCAGTGACCAAGCTTTAGGAAACTCCTTCGGGGCCCTCCTGTCCATCCCCTTCTGGGGTGTCTAGGCACAGTCTCCATTCCTTCTCAGCCAGACTCTGGCTTCCCTGTTGGAGAAGGACACCCTTGTCCTCCTGTCTCACCTCATAGAGAGGGTAGGGCTGCCTGTGCCCAGGGTACCTGGCAGATTTCCAGGATGCCAAGGGAGTGAGTGGGAAGAACTTGTGGGGCCTTGAGGCCCTGGGTATGACGTCACTGGGGCTGGGGAGAAGCAGAAGCCAAGAAAGGAACAAAAACATAGGGATAGTCTAAACTCCCATTTCTAAGCCTCCTTAAGGCTTACAAGGCATGACAATCCTGTGAGGCAGGCAGGCTAGGGATTATTATCCCCATTTTACAGAGGAAGAAACCGAGCCTCACAGCCATGAAGTGACTTGCCCAGAGTCACAGAGCCAGAATTTCAGACCAGGTTTTTTGACTCCAAGCTCAGTGCTCTTTCTGCTCCCCTGCTCTGTCCTCAGCCTCCCCCCACCTTCCCCTCATGGCTCCCCATTCACCAAGGGCCGCCACACTCCCTTACCCAGGTGGATGGTCCCTGGAAACTCGAGGTAGGGGCCCAGGCCAAAGCTGTTGACGGCGGCCACTCGGAACTGATAATCTGCTGCTTCAAGCAGGCCGCTCACAGTCACCTCGAGCGTGGAGACTCTCTCTGCCTCATGGCACCGGGTCCACTTCTGGCTGCCCAGTTTCCTCTTCTCCACCAGATAGCCGTCAATGGCAATGGGCCGGTCTAGCTGTGGCGGGGACCACCCAAGAGTCACAGAGCTGTCCGTTTTGGCCTTCACCAAGGGCTCGGAGGGGGCTTGCGGAGGAGGCTTCCTGGGGGCTGGAGGGAAGAGCACCCACACACAAACACATGGGGAAGAAAGGTGAGTGTGTCAAGGGAAGTCACTTCTGGGAAGCCCCCCGCCCACCACCTCCCGCACCCAGCTCCAGAGACCAAGACAAGGGGGCCATGCTTACAGCTTGGGAATTCCCGTGGGATGTTTTTGTGATGGAATACAAAGAAGTTAGGAGTCTAAGAATCTCGGAGTTGGAGGTCCAACCACCAATCACTAGGTCCAAACCACCCCTGAGCAAGAATCTTCTCTATAGCTTCCCCAAGGGGCCTCCAGTTTGTGCTTGAATACCTCCATGGATAGGGAATTCACTACCTCCTAAGACAGCTAGCCATTCCACTGTGGGACTGATCTCACAATTCGAAAAGTTCTTCTATCAGCCCCAAATCCTTCTCTCTATAATGTCCACTCACTGGCCCCAGTTCTGTCCTCCGGGACCACACAGAATGAATCTGCTTCCTCTTCTATATGACAAACCTTCCTTCTATATGACAGGCTTTCCTCCTTTTACAGACAAAGAAGGTTGAGGCCCAGAGAAGAGCCCAAGGTTATAAGAGTGGCAGAATTGAGATTAGAACCCAGGTATCCTTACTACCACATCTGTGCCTTTCCCACTAACCTGAGCTACCCTCCCGGTACTCTCATGCTGCCCGACTGAGCAGTCCCTAACATTTTAGTGTGAATGAGTTTAATATATGCTCCTTCCCAAAGGGAACATGGAGAGGCCAGTGCCATGACCCAAAGCCAGAACAGTGGCATCAAGGACCATGAGAAGCCAGTATAGAGATCTAGAGAGGTAACACAGTATAGTAGGAATAACACAGTGCTTGTCATCAGAAGAGCTAGGTTTAAATCCCAGATCTGAGGCTCACTAGCTATGTGCCTCTGACTGAGTCATTCTCTGAGTTTGTTTGCATATCTGTAAAATGAGGCTAACAGCCCAGGAGACTGTCTCCTTCACCAGGCCGCCGGGAGGTAAACTCTTTGTTTACCTCTTTGTAATAGGGGTGTTTAGGATTAGGGATGGAGGCCCCACATCACACCAGGCAGTGTGTCAGGTGGCCAGGCCAGGTCGTCCGTGTGTGGGACTGATCACGTCTGTCCCGGGAAAGAGAGGGAAAGATAAATGGTGGGGGTTATAGGATCATAGGACCTGGGACCAGATGGTGAGGACTACAGGTTTAGAACTGGAAGGGACATCTAGCCCAACCTCCTCATTTTACAGATAAGGAAACTGAGGCACAAGGAGGGTAGTGGAAGGCAGGATTTGAACCCAAGTCTTTTGCTCCAAAGCCAGTGTTCTTCCAACATGTCATTCAGCCATCAAGGGCTGGAGACGACCTTAAACTCCACTGAGTCCGAACCCCTCACTTTTCAGATGTGGAAACTGAAGCTGAGTCACTCACCCAGGGTCTCCCAGGTAGCAAGTGGCAGAGCCAGAATTTTATTTGAACCCAGTCTTTCCTTCTCCAAAGCCAGAACTCTTTCTGCCATAGCAGGCTTCTGGAATCAGTGTCCAGAAAAAAATCTAACATGCCTGGATTCTACTCCCCCCCTCCCCCCCACACCTATCTGAGGTCCCAGCTCCAGGCCTCACCGGACACAATGAACTGGGTCGAGGTCCTACACTGGCCAGCCAGGAAGGCAATCTCCCCAGCATCCTCCTGGCAGCACTGTTTGATGGTCAGTGTGTGGCAGGTGCCTGTGGAAGTGATGGTCATGCGGTCCCCAGCCTTGACCTCCTCCTGGTTCCTCAGCCATCGGATGGGATCAGCTGGGTCTGCCAGCTCCACACAGAAGATGGCCATGTCCCCAGTCAGTACCATGGTCTTCCTCGGGAGCTTTTTGGTGATGTTGCCTGGACAGAGCAAGCAGGGATCAGAGGAGAGGGAGGGACATTATAAACCTGCTGCCCACTTTCTTGGAGGCCCCAAACAGCCAATGAGCCCAAGGAGCCCCCGGTACGGCCCCAACCCCTGCCCCAGCCCATGTGGACCTGCCTTGGACAGACAGCTCCGCAATGGTCCTGCTGCCTTCCTTCATCTCACAGATGTAGACGGCATCGTCATCCGTGGTGACGTTCTGCACCGTCAGCCGGCGCCACGTGCCCTCCTCCTCAATGTTGTACTTTTTGCTTTGCCGCAGTCTGGTTTCCTCCTTATACCAAGAGGCCTCCGTGGCAGGCAGGGGCACCTCGCACTGGAATATGGCGGCCTCCTTCTCCCGGACCTCCAGGTCTTGCAGCTTCTTCTTGAAGGGTACAGTGGGCTCTGCAGGGGGCAGGGGAGAGCATAGGGGAAGGAGGAGGAAAAGAGAAGAAAGAACAAGTAGTTAAGAGACAGACCCCAAGAATAAGACACACAGAGGGAAGCAGGAGCAATGGAAATGCCCAGAAACTGACAAACCTGGGAGAAATGATGGGGAGAGACACAAACAAAATGAGGGACAGGGGAGTGACACCCCAAAACTGAGAATGGAGAAAGGAGGAGGGAAATATTCTCAGGAGGGGTGTGATGGGGATTGGGGGAAGCAGTAAAGTCAGAATTGAGGGGAAGAAGACAGGTGGTTGAGAGAAATCCCCAGAACCTAAGAGATGGAAGGAAAGGAAAGGAAAGGAAAGGAAAGGAAAGGAAAGGAAAGGAAAGGAAAGGAAA
>NW_020954645.1:37578-56856 GCF_900497805.2 Vombatus ursinus
GAAAGGAAAGGAAAGGAAAGGAAAGGAAAGAAGGAAGGAAACTAAGGAAAGGAAAGGAAAGGAAAGGAAAGGAAAGAAGGAAGGAAGGAAACTAGGAAAGGAAGGAAAGGAAAGGAAGGAAAGGAAGGAAGGGAAAGTGAAAGGAAGGAAGGAAAAGAGAAGGGAAGAAAGAAAGGGAGGGAGGGAGAAAAAAAGAGGAAGGAAGGAAGGAAAGATTTATTAAGGGCCTACTATGTGTACTAAATGCTTTACAAACATCTCATTTTATCCTCATAACAATCCTGGGAAGTAGGTGCTATTATTATCCCCATTTTTCAGCTGAGACAAGAAAAAAGATAAGGAATATGCTGTGTGTGACCTTCCCCACTCTGGTCCTCAGTTTCCTGCTCTGTAAAATAAAGAGGGTTGGACTGGATGATTCTGTGGGTCCTTCCAGCTCTAATGGTCTGTGATTATCTGTGTGTGTTGCTAGTGGCTTTGTGAATCATTAGTGCTAAACTCAGCTGATGATGGTATTTGGGGAGTTACTGCGTTCAAGCAGACTCATCCACAGTGTCAGGAATCTGACACATACAGAATGAAAAACAGGAGAAATGCCTACTGACTGAAGCAGGGAGGGGAGGCCCTGGGGGAATGGACAGTGTGAGAAACACCTGGAGTCTCTAACAGGATGGGGAAGACCCCTAGTGAGGGGGGGGGAGGAGAGAAGATATCCTCAAAGCCCAAAGGCTCCAGAGTAAGACGGACAGTGGTGGAAAGTTTGGGGATATAAAGATGGGTGGTGAGAGACGTCCTGAGCCTGAGAGGAGAGAGATAAGGAGGAGAGAGAAATCGTTGATTGAAGGCAGTGGGGAAGGGAGGCAGAGAAAGATGGGGAGAAATTCCTGTAACTTCGGTTCCAGGAAAGATTGGCACGTACAGAGTGAGATCTGGGAAAGCTATGTTGGAGACACTCAGACACTGAAAGGGAAGGTGAATAGCTGCGAAGTGGAGAAGGGACAGAGGGAGAGGTGGGTGCTGAGCGTTTTCAGATCCTGAGAGATCGTGGGGTGGGAAGGGGTGAAGCACAGAGGGAGGGAGGGAGGGAGAGAGATGATGAGGAGAGAGATGCCCAGAGACAGGAAAGAGATAAGGGAGAGACCCACACAGTTAGAGACAGAGTAAAGATAGACTGAAAATGGGTGTGGGGCAAAGGAAGAAGTGGAAAGGTGCCTAAAGCCCAAGATGCTAAGGAGAGATAAGAAGACACAGTCACACAAAATGAGAAACAGGAGAGATAACAGGTTGGGGAGAGATGGCCAGAGCCTGAGATGGATAAGGGAGCTAGGTGGAAAGAGACATGTCCAGAGCCTGACAGACAATGGATACTGGGATAAAGGAGAAGTAGATATCCACAAAGGGAAAGAAAAGAGAGAGATGAGGGGGAGAGATTTCCAGAGACTGAAAGGATGGGGAGATAGGGAGAGGAAGAAAGAAAAAGGGAGAGATATGGTTGGAGAATTGGTCTGAACCTAGGAGACAATAAGAGGAGAGATGCCCAGAGATTAAAAAGAGATGAGAAAGGGGGAGAGGGAGAGAGTTAGGGAAGAGGGGATGGTGAGAGAGAGCACAAGCAATATTGGAGAGAGAGATGGGGAGATAGACAATGCCTGAACAAGAGAGAAGGGACGCCCCCAGAGACTCTGAGAAACTGAGGATGCAGATAATATAGAAGAGCAGACAATACAACAGGGCACCTGGGGGCACTGGACTGGAGGAGGATGAAAAAGCAGGCAGATAGGCTGGAACCACTACTGCTGGGCAAGGCCCATATCCCTGTGTCCCAAGGGAACGTCCTTCCTTCCTTGACCAGCCTAACACACGGAGACTTTCCCTTTTCTGAGCTCCTACAGAACTTGCCATCCATGGCCCACACTCTGGTTCTTTTGCTGGTGAGATCCACACTGAGGCCTCCTTGCCCCTAATTTACCACGAGCTCTTCCAGGGCAGGGATCTGGTGTCCTCCTCTTCCTCTCCTCCCCCCTCAATCATGGCTGACTCAGGAAAGGGTTTGTTGACTAATTGGTGGATTTACTTCCATTCTCAACTGAATAGACTTTTGATTTCTTTCCCATTGAGCGCCAAAGGGTGCTATCTCCCAACTTCACTTCTAAGAATCTCTCCTAGCTCCTTGCACTCACATCCACACATGTCACCCTAGTTCAGGCCCTTAGAGAATCCCAGGGTTTGTAGAAACCTCAGAAGCCATTGGGTCCAACCCTTAATGATATAATAATCCAGTCTGCAACATCCCTACTGGGTGGTCCATCCAACCCTTGCCTGAAGACCTCCACAAGAGGGGAACTCACTCTCTCACTCCCTCCAGAAGCAGCCCATTCCACGTTGGGCCAGCTCTAATTGTTAGAATGATTCTCTTTCTTTCAAGCCTAAACCTGCCTCTCTACAATCCCCCCCCCCATTTTTGCTTTTAGTCCTGCATTCTGGGACCCAGAAGAACAAATCTAAGTCCTCTTCCACAGGACAGGCCTTCACATACTTGAGCCCAACCATCACCTCATCAAGCCGCCTGGGGAATCATAACAACCTAATTGGTCTCATCAATCCGTCCTGCATGTGCTGACTGAGTAATCTTCTTACAGCACTGATCCATTAAAACCTTCATCCTTTTCCCTCTCATATCCTACTGCCCATTGATTCAAGTATAACTGTTGATCCTGGCATTCAAGGCCCTCCACAATCTGGTGCCAGCTTTCCTTTCTCATATCACTTTTCTTCAAAGAATCTATGTTTTCAATTACTCTGGGCAGTCCTCCATCCCTTGTTCTGTCCTTTCTCACCTCTAGGCGTTTTCTTGGAAGGTACTCCATCTACTGAAACTCTTCCCAAGAAATCTCTCCTCTGGTGGCCAACCCGGGTATAATGAGCATTAGTTAATATGATCCTCAGATAATACCCACATAATCGATCCCCACGTTCTCAAGGCTTACTCAGATCTGGCAAATTTTGTGCTCAGCAAGCAGAACCTTCTAGAGCCCAGGCTCACCCCCAGGCCCCAGTGAGGCATCAGAGGAGGAGCTGGAGCTGAATAGAGGTGTCCTCAAACAGTGGGTCTTTATTTAAGTTTCTTTGTGCCCTCTCCTACTAAATACTGGATGACTGAAAGTGTGTTGAAGGAGCTGCCTGTTGGGAAGAAGTTATCTAGAAAATGGAGTCCAAATTCTCTGCGGAAAGGCGTTGACTGTTGCTGGTTGAGCCCAGCACCTCAGAATAATCCAAGTCATTGCCTCCTTTGGCACTGACACCCACATTTCACATAGGGCGCAATTTGACTGCCTTTCTGAACCATTATAGGTACATCTACAAAGTTAGAAGCAGGATTACTCATTCATGGATGAGAGATTCACCCTCCAAAAAGATCTCAACAGATTGGAAAGGCAAGCTGGAGTTAACCAGATGGCAAGAAAAAAAGAAAGAAAGGAACAGGATGCTGTAGAAAGAATATTGAGCCTGAAGACACGTACTAATTAGGTGACCACAACAAGCCCCTTTTCTCTGAGACATCGCTTCCTCCTCTGTGAAGTGATAATACTTAACCTACCCAACTCACAGCATTATAATGAAGACAGTTCTTCACGAGCCTAAAGGTGCTGTAGAAATGGGAGTTCTTACTATAAATGTCAAGTCCTGCCCTCAGATACAAAAAATCAATTGTAGAAGGGATAGCTAAAGGAGATGTATCTAAAAAACATCTTAAGTGAAAAAGACCTGTAGGTTCAAGTGGACCTCAGGCTCACTATTTGTCAACTGTGTAACGTGGCAGCCAAAAGAGCTCATGCTAGTCCTGTGGTCTTTTGTCTTGGTCAGACTACATTCCAGAGTGCCATATTCAGTTAGGAATGCCACATTTTAGAAAGCACATTGACAAGCTGTGGCCAGAGGTGGATGACCAGGCTTAGGACCGGATTTGGTACCATTCTAAGAAAGTATTGATTGGAGGAACTAGGAATATTTAGCCTGGAGAAAAGATGACAAGGAGGGAGTGTTATCACTGTCTTCAAATATTTGAAGTAACTATTGTGTAAAAAAGGAATCAGACTTTTTTCTGAAATGAGAATCGGACAAACAGTAGAAATATCAACTAGGTGGTAGATACAATGAATAGAGCACTGGCATTACAGTAAGAAAGATCTGAGTTCAAATCCTGACTCAGACACTAACTGTGTGACCCTGGACAAGTCATTTAATCTCCCTCTGCCTCAGTTTCCTCATCTGTCAAGTGGGGATAATAATAATACCTACCTCACAGGATTGCTATGAGGCCCAAAGGGCTTATATGTAAAGCATTTTGTAAGCCTTAAAGTACTATATAAATATCAGCTATTATGTTAGCTAGTAAATTACAGAAAGACTGATTTCAGCTCAGAGTAAAGGAAATTCACTGATTAGAGCTGCCCAGTCATGAAAACAACTACATCAAGGAAGTAATGAGTTCTCCATCACAGGATGATCACATTAATGCTTTAAAAATGCTTATTGATCCACTGAAGTAAAAAGGCAGAGGTAGTAACCATGATCTCAGACAATGCAAAAGCCAAAATAGACCTAATTAAAAAGATAATCAGGAAAACTACATTTTGCTAAAATCAACTACGAAGTAATAAATTTTTTAGCAAGTTTCTCTGATAAAGGCTCATTTCTCAAATATGGAGGAAACGGAGTCAAATTTATAAAAAAATAAGAGCCATTCCTCAATTGATAAATGGTCAAAGGATATGAACAGGCAGCTTTCAGAAGAAGAAATCAAAACTACTTATAATTTCATAAGAAAAATGCTCTAAATCACTATTGATTAGAAAAACGCAAACTAAAACAATTCTGGGGTACCACCTCACACCTATCAGAAATGACAAATGCTAGAGAAGGTGAGGGAAAAATAGGTACACTAATAAACTGTTGGTGGAGTTATGAACTAGTTGAATAATTTTAGAGAACAATTTTAAACTGTGGTCAAAGGGTTATAAAACAGGGTGTACCCCTTTGACCCAACAATAGCACTACTAGCTCTGTACCCCAAAGAGATCAAAGAAGAAGGAAAAAGACCTATATGTACAAAAATATTTTAGTAGCTCTTTTTGTGGTAGCAAAGAATTGGAAATTGAGGGGATAGTTATTAATTGGGGAATGACTGAAAAAGTTGTGGCATGTGATTGTGTGAGCACTATTATTCTGTGGGAAATAACAATAGGAGTGGTTTCAGGGGAAAAAATTAAACGACAAAAACCAAACAAACAAACAAACAAAAAAAAACATGGCAAGACCCATATGAACTGAGGCAAAGTGAAATGAGAAGAACCGGGAGATTATTGTGCACAGTAATGGCAATATAATGAATCAAATGCAAAAGACTTGGATACTCTGATCAATAGAAAGATGGAAGAAAATTCCAAAGAAGTCATGATGAAAAATGCTATCTACCCACACAGAGAGAACTGATGAACTGAGTGCAAATTGAAGTACAACTTTCTTGCTTTATTATTATTTTTTTTGCAATATGGCTTATTTGGAAATGTTTTACATGATTTTACATATATAATGGATATCATTTTGCTTGCTTTCTCAGTGGAGAGAGGCGGGGTGAGAGCAAGTGAGAAAATTTTGAATTCAAAATATAAAAAGAAAAGAATGTCAAAAATAAATAAATGATATAATTTTTAGAGATTTAAATAGTAATTAATGTTAATGTGTTATTTTACCTCATTAAAGTCATTTACTTCTGTTTTAAAAAATACTTACTGACTGCACCTTTGCATCAGATCTCTACCAGTAGGCTTCTCCAATAGTCTCTAATTTTTTCCTTCACTTTTGGACAAGGCTGGGCAGTTTCTGTCTCTCACCCTAAGCAAACCTTCTTCCAGGTCACTCAATCCCTTTACCCAGACTGCTCTCACAGCTACTCTTCTTCCCTCCCTTTCAAATTCCATCTAAAATCAATCCCCCCCTACCAGGAAGCTTTCCCAGACTACTAAACCCACTGGGCACCAATCACACCATTAACTTCCCCATAGTCTTATGGTTGAGGCTTCTACAGCCTAACAGGAATGGAGTAATCACAGGGAGGGAGGGTGAGGGGAACTGGCCTAGGTATCAGCTTAGATCACTGATTTTGAAGTGTCCTAAACTGTTCTATGTACTTGTTTGTATTTCTTTGTTTATCTCTTGCTGGAGGGGGAGGTGAAATTAGATCTCCCGTCAGCTGAAAATTAAGGAATTGGATTGGGTGATCTCGAGGTCCCCCCCAGCTCAAAAATCTCCTGTTTCTCAGCTGCCAAGGGATCAGCAGTGGTATGAATGGAACCCCACAAGGCTGCCAACCAGTCAGGAGGCCTGACTGAGAATGAGCCTGGGGTTGGGAGAATGGATCAATGAACTCAAGTCAGGGTGGGGTGAATCCAAAATTCAGCTTGGGGGTATTCTGAAGAGAAGAATGTTTTTATTCAGTGTTATAAGGAAGCTGCCAGGCCAAGAGAAGGGGAAATCAAATCTTGGGCCCTTAGCCTCATTTTATAAAAATAGCTCATATTTATATAGCAGCACCTTAGGGTTGGCAAAGCGCCTGACAGGGGTTATCTCACAACACCCCTGAGAGGTGGGTGCTAGCATTATCCCCATTTGGGGAATGAGGGACCTGAATCTCAGAAAGATTAAGTGAATCTCCCAGGGTCAGTAAGTTTCTGAGAAGGGATTTGAACCCAGATTCCCTTGATTCCAAATCCAGCATTCTATATGATGTTGCCTCTAGGAGTTTTGAAAGCTGAACCCTAATCTATAACTTGGATGGCTTCTCATGCAAGCACATCTAACGACCTTCCCTTTGTGTATTATTATGCTCTCTAGCCCCTTCTAGAAAACACCCTCTCACACTCGGACATGTGCAGACTCAGAATGGAGGAAAAATGGTAAGTGGAAACCACACCAGATTACCCAGAGATGGTGGCAGTGGCAATGGCAGATAGATAGTGGAACCAATGAGTGGGAATCGGGGGCAGAAGGTCTCTAAAACCAGAATGCCAAATTGGCTCAGGAACCCAGAAAGGTCTGGAGATCCTGGAGACTTGACCCCCCATAGGGGTCAGAAATCATGGACAGTTTATTTAGTAAGTAGTGAAAAGAGCCCTGGATCTGAATACCCAGGGCCCCTGGACTGATTCCAAGAAGAGAAGCTGGTGTCCCAGAAAGGAAATACACATTTCATCAAGGCTTGAGACCCAAGGCAGGGTGCTCGAATCCAGTACTACCTCAAGCTGCATTTGGGTCCTAACAAACCACAGATTTCTAACAAGCCCCTAGTGGGAATTTCCCCCAAATGGCTAGCTTCTCAGGCTGCCATATATAGCCTAAGGGCCCTGTGGAAGAGTCTGTTGAAAAGAAGTGACTCGCCCATCACCTTTACCAGCTTCACTTAGCTATAAAAAATTCTATAAAAAACTACACAGAGAATTAGAGTATGTCGGCTCTGGGGGTACTTAGAACCTAGACTCTCAGAGCTTGGAGGGTGCTTAAGACACCAGGCCTGGAAGGGATACATAGAGCACAGATAATCAGAGCTTTAGATCACAGACTTTCAGACCTGAAGAAGGACCTCAGAACCTAGAACAGAGAATGTTCCAAGCTAGAAGGGACAGAAGAGATAATCTAATCCAAGAGTTTTTAATCTGTGGTCCATAGTCCACCCCCGTCCCTCAAGGGGTCTGTAAACTTGGATGGGGAAAAAAATCACACCTTTATTTTCACTAGCCTCTAACTGAAATTTAGCATTTCATTTAATTACTTTAAAACATGATTCTGAGAAGGAGCCAATAAACTTTCCCTGACAACCAAAGTGGTCGGGGACACAGAAAAGGTTAAGAAGTCCGGATCTAGTCCAACATGATATTTTGAGATCTGAGGCCCAGAAAGTTGCAGTGATTTCCTCAAAAAGGTCACATAGCAGAACCAGAACTAGAGCCCAAATCTTCTGGCCCCTAGACCAAGGTTCTCCCCACTACTGAGTGTATATTTAATAGTTTGACAACAGCTAAATGCATTTTTCTCAAGAGTGACCGTGTCCCAGGCAAACCAGGGTAATGAGCCACGTCCTTGAGGACATTCTGAATGAAGATGGGGTTGGAAGAGGTCCTGCTTTGTAGGCCCTTTCCTGGAGAAGGGTGGAAGCAATGGTCTGAGCCCCCAAACTTTTGGGGCCAGGGTTGAACCTTCTAGTTTTAGTTTAAGGGATGACCCTGCCCTTCCCAATTCCTCCGCCCCATCCCTCTTTCCTTCTTCCAGATACAAATCCACCCCCACCCCTGACATGTGAGCTCAGCTATCCCTGAAGCAGGTGCTGCTCCCAGGACACCTCCCAAAGCCGCCCGTCCCTCCCCCTGTCTTTCTGCCCACTGTTGCCCAGGACACTGGATGCCCACAGCCCTTTGTCAGAAAAACATCCAGGAAAGGAAAGTTTCACCATCTCTCCCAAAGGCCCATCCCACCACTTCAGCCTGGGCTGAGGCTTGTCACCTAAATCCCTCCCCGTGCAGCTGGGGCCCCAGCCTCTTCTCATACTGCCCTGCCTGAGCCTGGAAAACAGCTGATCCCCTATAAGCCAAAAAGCCCCTCCCCCTCAGCCTGCAAGTTAAAACCAAACCCCTCAGCCTGGCATGCTAAGCCCTCTAAAATCCAGGTCCTCCTTCCTTGAAGACCCAGTTCAAAACCCCCTTCCTCCACGAAGCCCTCCCCCCATAAAATAAAGGGCTTATAATTGATGATCTCCAAGCCCCCTACCAGCTCTGACATTCTAGATTCTAAGGTCCTCAGTTCCAGTATTCTACGTTCTCACGATGCTCCCAGCTCTGACATTCTATGTTCTAAGGGAGGAAGGGAAAGGGACAGAAAGGGAGAGAGAGGGATAGAAAGGAAGAGAGAAACAGAGACACACAGAAGCACAGAGAAAGAGGTTGCGTTGAGAATAGGGGTCTTGACATCCAGAAGCCTGAGCTCTAATCCCAGCTCTGACACTTAAAAAACTTATAAAAATTCACTCTGAACCTCAGTTTCCTCATCTGTAAAATGAAAAAAAAAAAATACCTCACAGGACAATTTGTGGGGAAAGGATTATTTAACTGTGTTATTATTGTTGTTATTCTCTGTATCTCCTCCCTGTGTGACATACAGGAGTTCCCGGGCCTTCCAGGGCTGATTATTCATCCTTACCCTTACTTCCACCCCAGGACAAACGACCTACTGAAGGGTCAGTATTAGGGGAGAATAGGGGATGGTGTAGACTAGAGGTAAGATTATGGACTTTGATGGCTCCTTGCGGTCAAAGCTTGGTGAGAGACTGTGGAAGGGAATTAGGATCATCCCAGTCCGAGAGGCTGGACTCAGCCTGCCCAGGAGGAACATTTCTTTCTCTTCTTAATGCACCCTCCACACTCTTTCCAAAACCCTATTTCAGTCATGCTTTTCATCGAACTACTAAGAAGTAGGCAAGGTGGAAAGGAATATTCTCCATTTGGCAGATGGAGAAAATTGAGCCTCAGTGAAAGGGAGTGACTTTCCCATGAAAAAACCAGGGGTACAGCCAGGGCTAGAACCCAGGCCTCCTGCTTCCCAGTCTAGGGCTCTGACCACCATATGCCTCTTTCTTTCTCTATTACCATTCTGCCTTCTCTTACAGACTGACAGTAAGGGAAACTGAGGCCAGGAAACTATACAGACATTTGGTTAAATGGGAAGATTTTATGGGGAAAAGAACTATAGTACTATTGTAGGAAAAGAGGGCTGAATCCAGTAAAAGGGCAACAGGATCCAGGAGGGAGGAAGGGCTCAGACATTCTGTGCCTTGCGTTACCCTAAATATTTCTAAAGCCTCCTTCCATCTTTGGCATTTTATGTTCTTCGTTTTAAGATCCTTCCCTGCCCTCTGACTTTCTATGTTCTCAGAATCCTTCCAGGTCAGACATCCTATGTTCTCCATTCTAAAGCCCTTCTTAACTCTGACCTTCTGTGTCCTAAGGTCCTTCCCAACTCTGCTATCCTCTGTTCTGAGATCCTTCTTGGTTCTGACATTCTATGTTCTATATGAGGCTGAGAGAATCTATTCCCTACCTAATAATAACTCACAGCTCATCCTCTCCATTCCTAATCCCTATCCCAGCCTGAGGAATGGTAATAATTCCCTTGTCACCAGGGTGACTCATAATCCCCAGACAATGTGATTCATAGAGGGGAAGCCTGATTCCTCAATCTGAAGTGATGGATACTGTCACCCTGACATTGTCTCCCATATTTGGTCAGGATATGTGACCTACAGGGCTAAAAAAAAATAATGATAACTTGCATTTCTTTGAGATTTATAAACCACTTTTTCTGCATAATGAGCCTGTGAAGTATTTAGTGTAAATATTATTGCCCTTATTTCACAGAGAAGGAATCCAAGGTGAGGTAATTGGCCCAGGGTCACATGGTTAGCCAGTGTAGGCACCAGGAGTGAATGCCAGCCTTCCTGGCTCCCAGACCAGCAGCTTTCCCCAACCGTGCCATGCTGTCTTTTTAACTCAAGTAGGGTATGAGAACTTCTTGGGTGGGGCCAAGATGGAGAGAAGTGAAGACCACTGGTTCTAAATTCTTAAGACTGAGAAGGGATGCTAAAGAATCAATTCTTCTGTTTCCTCTTTCTGGTGGTTCCTCCTATTGGTTCTAATTCTTACAACATCACTAATGTGAAAATATGTTTAATAGGAAAGTATATGTATAGCCTATATCAGATTGCCAGACGTCTTGGGGAGGGAGGTGGGAAGGAAGGGGGAGAAAAATTTAAAACTCAAAAGCTTATGGAAGTGATTGTTGATAAATCAAAATTAAAGAATTTGAAAAATAAATTAAATTTAAAAATAAAAAGAATCAGTTCTTCTTTCTCCCTAGGGAGAGGGACAGAGTTAGGAGTAGGGGGACAGAGGAGGATGAGGAGAATCGGAGGAGGGGGTTTGGCCTCAAGGGCAAAGAGGGAGGGACAGGGGTAGAAAAATTACAATTATTCCCATTTCTCTGGGGCTTTGCCTACCAAGTACTTTCCTCACACCAACTCTGTGATGGAGAAATTATAAGTATTATTAACGGAGGTGAATGAGAGAAGGGACCTAAGTGTCAGAGCTGGGACTTAACTCTAGGCTTCGTGACTCCCAGGCCAGGACTCCTTTCCAGGCTGTCTCAAAGGGGACTTAGAAAGCCCACTCACTCACCTCTCACCACCACCAGCACAGAGCTATAGGTCTGCCCCACCAGGTTGGAGGCTGTGCACGTGTAGAGCCCATTGTCTGTCTGTTTGCAGAAGAGGATCTTAAGAACAAAGTTCTCCTGCTTATCCTCATATATCATGTGCCGCCGGCCCTCCACCACCACCTCCCCGTCCTTTTTCCATATAGTCTCAGGCTTGGGCTCCCCAGTTACGTAGCAGCTCAGGCGAGCATGCTTGCCCTCAGTCACAGTGCACGTGCGTGTGCCCCCACTGGTCCAGCGCCCCAAACCGGAGCTCAGACCGGTGCCTTCCGACCGTATCTCCTCCCTCCGCTTCTGCAGGTGGCTGAGCAGGGCAGTCGTCCCAGAGGAGGCATCAGCAGCCCTGGGACCCAGGAGGGCCTTCTCGTCTACCACGAGGGCAGCAGCGGCACTGGTAGACCCAATAGGGTTCTCTGCCAAGACAGTGTAGGTGCCTCCATCTCGGGGACGGGCACCCCGGATCCGCAGGGAGCTGTCTTCACCCTTAGCCTCAACCTGCACTCGGTGGAAATCGGGGGACGATGGTTCGCCCACCCGCCGGCCATCTTTCGTCCAGCTGACAGACATCGGGGGACTGCCCTGCACCCTGCAGCGGAAGGTGGCATCTTCTCCCACGCTCACCCGGATCGATGTTGGCCGCAGGAGAAAGTAGGGAGCCAGCTCAGCTCGCATGGTGTCCTCGCCCACCTGGAGACTGACGGCCGCAAAGGCCTCTCCGATGGAGTTGCGGGCTCGGCACATGTACTGGCCGCTGTCCTCCAGGGTAAGGTCCACGATGGTCAGGCGGTACACGTCACCCTCCTCGGCCATACGGAAGCGCCCGCCGGGGGCCACGGGCACCTGGTCTTTCTCCCAGCTGACCATCGGTACAGGGTTGCCCACAATCTGGCAGCTCAGGGTGGCATCTTTGCCCACTGACACCAGGAAAGCCTTGGGTCGGGTGAGGAAGCGGGGTGCCCCGCTGAAGGTGTTGTAAGACATCTTGGCTTCCTGGGAAAGGAGGAAAACACAGCAGTGAACATGGGGAGAAAAATGACAAGTTTGATCATAGGACTTAGAGCTGGAAGAGGACCCCAGAAATCACCAAGCCCAACCTCCTCTTTTTAGAAAAGAAACTGAGGCAGAAAAATTTGTCCAAGGTAGCGCAGCTAGCAGAGGGAAGAAAAGAGGATTTGAACTCAAGTTCCCTCAACACCAGATCTCCACTTACCAGAATGCCCAGAGGATATTTACCCAACAGCCTAAGGTAGGATTGGGGTGCAGGGGGAGAGGTTCTTTCCTCTGTCCCGGTAACATCATGCAGCGTCAGTTTCTAGAATTCCCCCTCAAGCTACCTTCTCCTCTCCCCACAAAGTCCTGGCCCCCTCAGTAAATTATACCTCCTGTCTCTCCCCCCAACCCCAGTCTGAGACATTTGCCTGGTCTCAGGGCTGAGGTTGACACTCTCTGACCAGTGGAGAGAGAACCCAAATTTACTCCTTCCACTCAGCACTTTCAAAAATTCTCTCATTCTTTAAGAATTATAACCTGCTCTCTTCAACAATTCCACAAGGAAAGTAGCTAAATATTAGGTAGGCAGTTTAGGCCAGTGGAAAACATGCTGGGCTTAGAGTCTAGAAAGACCTGGGTTTGAATTCTGACTCCAACATTTGCCAGTTTTGTGACTAAAAAGAAGCCCCTTAACCTTCCTAAATCTCAATTTCCCCATGTGTAAATGGGAAGAATGATTAATACCTCTAATACTCTTTTTGACAGGGTTGTTTCAAGGATCAACTGACATACTGGATGCAAAGTATTCTGTGAATCTCAAAGCTATACAAATAAATACATCTAAAGTATAGTATGTACAAGACACTGTCTTTGTGTTAGGACCAAGGAATTCAAAGACAAAAACCAAAACCTCCCTGCCCTTATGCAACTTACATTCCATTCTTCATTTTTCATACAGATAAGTAAATAAAAGGTAATCTGAGGAGGTGAGAAAACACTAATAATTGGGGGAAGAGATTAGGAAGGACTTCACAAGTAGGAGCTAGCCCTTTAGCTGAACTTTGAAAGAGGTCAAGGATTCTAAGATAAAAGGTAAGAGAAAGAGACAGACACAGAGACAGAGACAGAGACTAACGTCTGGGCAGTGAGCATTGATTGTGCAGTTATATAAGGTTCTTGATGGCAGATGGAGTTCAGGAAATAGTAATAATAATAATATTTATGTAGCATTTTAAGGTTTAAAAACACTTTTACATGTCATTTTATTTGATCCTCACAAAAACTTTGAGATGTAAGTGCTATTATTATCTCCATTTTTACAGAGGAAACTGAAGCAAACAGAGATTAAAAGACTTGCCCAGAGTCACACAGCTAGTAAATGTCTGAGGCTGGATTTAAACTCAGGTCTTCCTAAATCCAGGTCCAGTTCTCTAGTGACAGAGTGTGTGAAAAGGGTGGGTGGGATGGAGGGGTTGTGAAATGTGAAATGTGTGGAAAAGTAGATAGAAGCCAGATTGTGGAAGGCTTCTAAAATGTGAGGTGGAAGAATTTGCCTTTTTTTATCCTAGAGATAGTAGGGAGCCACTGAAAACTTTTGAGTAGAGGAGTGGCATGGTCAGACAAGAGCATTAGGATAATCACTTTGCCAGCTGAATAGACAATGGATTAGAGAGGGAGAAGGGAAGCCAATTAGGAGGCTATTGTCATAGTCCTAGGGAAAGGTGATCGGGGCTTGAATCAAGGCAGTGATGAAGTGGAGAGATGTTGTTGAAGTAGCATCAATAGGACTTAGCAATTGATTGAAAATGGGGAGTGAAGGGTGACTGTAAGCTTGGAAACCTGTGTTTCAATCCCAGTCTTTCAGGTTCCCAACATTAAATTCATTCTTGACACTTTCCTCTTCCTCACTCCCCATTTTGATTGGGATGGTGCCCTCGACAGAAGTAGAGAATTTTGGAAGAGAGTGGATTAGGATTGATTGAATAATGCTTGTTGACTGGTTAGAGGGAAAGATAATGAGCTCCCTTTTGGAGTTTTAGATGTTACTTTTATTTTAAAAAATCTGGACCTGTGACTTCATCAATGTTGAGAGCTACAAGTGAACAAACTCTCTTTACCAATGCAAATCAGTGAATGTTCTGCCATTTTTAATCTTAGACGATTGCCTGAGTGGGAGCATTGAGAGGTTAAGTGATTTGAACAGGACCACATAACCAGGATGTATCAGAGGCCAAATTTGAACTCAGATCTTCCTAAGTCTGAAGCCAGCTCTCTATGGATTACCCCAATGTCGTTATTTTCTTCTTCTTTTTCTTTTCTTCTTTCTTCTTTCTTCTTCTTCATCCTCTTATTTTCTTCTTGTTATTCTTATTATTACCATTCTCAACAAACAGGTGACACAATGGATAATGTGACTTGCCCAAGGTCACAAAGCTAGAAAACGATTTAGAATTATCTATAACAGGATCTTAGAGATGGACCAAAACCCAAACCACAACTCAGGTCCACAGTGCTGAGTATCCTCAACTCAGCTTTCTCTCAAAGATCCTAATAAACATGTCTACTCACTACCACAGAGCAGCCCAATCCATCCTACTGTGAGGATCCACCGACTGTTGGGAATTTTTCCCTTACAGAGAATTTAAATCTACCCCTCTTCAACTTTGCCTCTGAAGCAGCTGGGGGAGATATGCAGTGAAGGGGGTGGGGGAGATGGCAGAATGTGCACTATGCAGTGGATAGAGCCCTGGGCTTGGAGTCAAGAAGACCAGAGTTCAAATCTAGCCTCAAATACTTACTAGCTGTGTGACCCTAAGCAAGTCACTTAACCTGTTTGCTTAGTTTCCTCAATTATAAAATGGGGATAATAATAACATCTTCCTCCCAGGGTTGTTGGGAAGATAAAATAAAATAATATTTGTAAAGCACTTGTCGCAGTGTCTGGCACATAGTAGGTGCTTAATAAGTAGTTTGGTTTTTTTTTCTTCTTTCCAACCATTGCTCCTAGCAATGCCCTCTGAGGCTAAGCAGAACAAGTCCATTTCCTCTTCCCTATGCCAGACCTTCAGATCCTTAAAGACAATCATCACTCCCCAGCCAGTCCTCTTATCTCCAGACTGAACATCCTAGTTGCTTTAACCAATCTTCATAAAGCAAGATCTCAAATATTTTCAGCATCCTGGTCAACCTTTTCAAGATGTTCTCCAGCTTATGAAGATCCTCCCTAAATGTGGCGCCCAGAACTGAACCCAACCTTCCAGATGTGGTCTGAGTATGGCAGCGTACAGCAAGATTTTCAGACCAGCTTCATCCTGGACACCATGCTTCTCTTCATGCAGCCAAGGATCATAAGGTTTTTTTTTTTAAATGCCATACTATACTGTTCACTTATATTAAGCTTGCAGTCCACTGAGACCCCCAGATCTTTTTTCAGAGGAAAGGTTGTCCAGTGCCAGTTCCCAGTCTTATACATATAGAGTCTATTTTTTTTAAACCCAGAGCAAAACCTTCCATTCATCCCTAAAAATTTCATCTTATTAGATTTAGCTCAACATTTAAACTTGTTGAGATCTTTTATCAATCCTAACTCTAACATCTAAGGTATAGACTATCCCTCCAAGTGTTGTCTATCTGTGAATTTGATAAATATAGATCTTCACCTTCATCCAAATCATTCATTCACACACACACAATCAAGAAGTTGAATAACACAAGGACAAAACCTGAAACATTCCATTAGAGACATCCTTCTAAGATGACATGAGGCATTTAACGACACTCCTATATGAAAAGATATCTCCACCCCACTCCTTTGCAGAGGTGGGAGGTAAGGTATATTTTCAGGCTTTTTCAATGTATTGATCAATTTTGTTGATTTGGGGAGGTATCTTCCTTTTTTCTTTTTTTTTCCTTCCTTAAAAAATACTATTTGTTATATGGAATGGCTCTCTGGAAGGGGGGAGAAGAAAGGAGAAGAAAAGACATCAACAAAAATATATCCCCCCAAAAAATCCTACTCTTCAAAGATTAGCTTCCTAAGTTCAAGGTGGAAGAACCATGATAAACAGTTTGTCTGAAAAAATATCATGGGGTCTTAGTGGACTGCAAGTGTGATAGAACCCAGCAGTGTGATATGGCAGCCAAAAAAGCTAGTGTGGATCTTGGATTGCATAAAAACAGACACAGTTCTTAGTAAGAAGGAGCTAATGATCAAACCAAGTTTGGAATATTGTGTTCACCTCTAGGTGGCCCATTTTAAGAAGGACATTGCTGAGCTAGAGGGCATCCAGAGAGGTCAACCAGGAATGGCAAAGTCTATGTCATATGAAAGCTGGTTGAAGAAACCAGGGAGGCGCAGTGGATAGAGCACCTGCCCTGGATTCAGGAGGACCTGAGTTCAAATCCAGCCTCAGACACATAACACTTTACTAACTGTGTGATCCTGGGCAAGTCACTTAACCCCATTGCTTAGCACAAAAAAAAAAAAGAAAAGAAAAGAAAAGAAAAAAGAAACCAGGGAAGTGTAGCATGAGGAAGAAAAGATTGAGGGTGGGGTACAATAACTGTCTTCAAGTATTTGAAGGCTAGTCAGGAGGAAGAGCAATTTCTACTAGTTCTGTTTGGTCTTAGAGGATAAAACCAGAAGCAATGGGGAGAAGGTGCAGATTTAGACTTGATAGTGCCATAAATGGAATTGGCCTCTTGGAGAAGGAGTGTGTCTTCAAGCAGAAATGGGATGGTAACTTGTTGGGTATAGCATAGAGGGGATTCCTTTTTGAGTATGGGTTGGACAAGATGGCTAATTAAAGGTTCTTGCCACTCTGAAACTCTGAGTTTCTGTGACTGTTTGGTCCTGGCCATTCAATTTCCAAATTTACCCAGCCTCTACTGTCTAGCCTACAGTCCTCTGTCTTGGACACAAGAATGGTGAGATACTCTGTAAAGGCCTTGTTAAAAAAAATTCACGATAACTACAGCATTGCCCTGATCCACTAATCCAGTGACCCTGTTAAAAGAAAGGAACTAAAATTCGTTTGGCATGACCTATTCTGGATGAAGCCCTGCTGGAGCTCTAGGTGATCACAGCTTCCTTTTCTAAATGTCATGGACCATCCTTTTAATAAAGGAGTAAGAATAACAGCTTACATTTTGGTAAGTTTACTAAGTTCTTTCCTCACCACCACCTTTAAGGTAGGTGGTGCAAGGCTTATTATCTCCATTTTGCTGAGGAGGAAACTGGAACTCAGAGAGGACACGTGATTTGCCCAAGGCCTCTTAATCAGCATTCAGGACATCTGGACTACAAGTCCATAAACAAAGCAAACCCAAAGGGGAGGGGGGGGTGGGAAGGAAGAAACACTCCACTGGAAGCATTTCTGAACCCCCCCCACCTCACCACCACAAGCCATCTCCACAAGGTCGAGTGGGTCTTCTCAGGGTCCCCAGTAAATTTCAGACCCGTTTCCAGCTCTCCGCTTGGAGGCCTTAGCTCACACTATTGCTCTTCATCCTCAGACCTCCAGACTGTCCTCTCCTTTCCCTTCCTCTCCACCCATCCCATGCACTTCTCAGGAGCACCCCCTGACCACCCAAACCCACACTGGTCTCTGCCTTCTCAGACTAGGGAATCACCAGAGTGCCAGCCTACCTTTCTTAATATAGATAATCATAATGCTCTATGCCTACCAAGACTTCTTCTTTGTTGTGCGTCAATCAAGAAGGTCCGCTCCTCATTGAGGTGGCTGGTTTTACTGAGGGTGCCAGTCTGATCTGCTTTGTTAACAGTTATATGCATCACTGTAAATAAACTGATTTTGCTCAAAGTCTATATGTCAGTTTACCTTTATTAAATTTACTCAAGCCAACCCCCACCAGACTGGGGGCTCCCAAAGGCAGGAACCACATCTCCCATCACCACACCAGACATTTGGGAATAGGAGAGGGGAGCAGTATCTGAAGAGATTTTTTTGAAGGAATGTGTGGGAGCTAGAAGAAGAAGCTTAGGAAACCCAACCCCCTGGAGTTAAAAGGGATGTGGTATATTCAGTGCTACTGACTCAAGGTGAGTGTGTCTTGGCTTTCTCCTCGGAGAGAAAGGCCGGCTGGTCAATTGGATCACCCACAATTATCCCTAATTTGGTTTCAGAGAAAAACTATCCATGTAGCTCATAGCCCACTGAGGCTAAGAGTGTAAGTATGATTCCAAATGATCTCTAGAACCTCAAATAGAGCCCGAAGCCTGGTCACAGACTGAACTCCGACCCCAGTCATGACTAAGTCAACTCAGTACACTTGGGAGAACTGGTGAGAGAGTGTGGATGGTTCCGTGTGACCCATCCCTACTATTAGGGATTAGGCAGGGCAGAGCTTCAGGGTCTGAGCAGGAGGAGGAAGGGCAGGGGGAACAGCTTGCTATCATATCATTCTAATCCTATTTAATCCTTCAAGGGAGGAGGCAGGCTGAGCCCTTTGCAGTGAGGGTGCTGGGGCTGGCTAAAAAAGGGGTTGCTGACTCACTGTGCTTCTGGTAGCTTCTGCTCTCAGTAGGGAAGCTGGGCACTGCTGCGTGGCAGGTCAACAGAGAGGCCGGACCAAGCCCCCGCACCCCCAACCTGAGCCGAGAAGCAGCCAGGGCATGGCCCGATGGGGAATGGAATGTGTTCAGGACTGAGCGATGGCGGCAGCGGCCAGCTTTGGATGGGCCAGGCTTGCAACACGCACCTAACAGGCCTCCCCAACCCCATCTCTCTCCAATACCTCCACTCTTTCTCCTCTCCAACCCATCGCTCGTACCCTCCTCAGACTGGCCTGCCTATGCTCAGATCTTGTCATCACACAATGTCTCTTCTAGAAGGAAAAGAGCCCTTACAGACCACCTCAATCAACTCTCATTGTGGAGAGGACGATATTGAAGCCCAGAGAGGCTAAATGATTATACCATGGAGACGAGAGAGGAGGAGAGAGGGAGGGAGG
>NW_020954645.1:56888-63543 GCF_900497805.2 Vombatus ursinus
GAGAGAGAGAGAGAGAGAGAGAGAGAGAGAGAGAGAGGAAGAGAACAGGAGAGGAGAGGAGAGGCAAGAGAAGGGGAGAAAGAGAGGGGGGTGAGAGAGGGAAAGGGACAGAGAGAGGGAGGGAGAGAGGATGGAGGAGAGAGAGTGGAGAGAGAGTGGAGGGGGGGAAGAGAGGGAGAGAGGGGGGGAGAAAGCACGCCTTCTTTAAGTGCCTGCATTGTGCCAGGCACTGTGCTAAGTATTGGGGATACAAATAAAAGCACAAAAACACAACATGTCCAACCTCAAGATATTCACATCCTACTTGGAGAATAAGGCACATAATGGGAGTAGGAAAGAGAGCATGGGGTCAAGGCTGTTGCCATGAAGGTGAACTTCAGAGAGTAAGGTTTCACAACTAGTGGTAAAGCTAGGACTCAAACACCCAGATCTTGGGGCCAAAAAAGCCCTTTAGGTCTTTTCCCACTAAACTGCTTTCTCAACACTGCTCATAACCCTTGAACAGCTTCCTTTTGTCTACCCAATAAAGTTCAAACTGAGGTTGGCATTCAAGGCCCTCCATCATCTGGTGCCAGCCTGCCTTTCCAGCCTCATATCCCGTTACTCTCCTTCATGAACTTAACGCTCCAGTCAAACCGCACCTCCTGCTGCCCCCTCCCCCTCATGCCCTGCTCCATCCTGCTGACATGCCTCTCCCTGCTCATGCGGTTCCCTCTTCCCGGAGTGTCCTTCCTTCCCCCACTTCACCTGTTGAATTCCTACCCATCCATTAACACCCACCTTAATCGCCAGCTCTTCCAGGAAGCCTTCCCTGATCTGTTTCTGACTTCCCCTCCCCCAGACTACATACAGCTCTTTGAACTTGTCTGATGCTGGTTCTCAAAAAAAAGAACTTTTTGACAATGAAAACCACCCAACAAGGGAATGTGTTCCCTTGTCAGGCAGTGGGTTCCCTGTCGCTGGAGCAAACTGGCTAAATATGCATCATAGCCTCAGAGAATTTCTGGAAGCACCAAGCGTTTAATGGACTTCTCCTGTCATGGAGAAGATTTTTGCTCAGGCATCAGCCTAATGAAACATCAACTAAGTTTCCTTCAAGCTCTGTGACCCCAAGAACAGTTACACAATAAAAGTCATAGAGTGTGAAAACTGCAAGGGACCTAATAGGTCATGTAGTTCAATCCCTTCATGTTGCTAATGAAAATGGGCTGAGAGAAAGTGACCTGCCCAAAGTCACACCTTGTTAGTTCCTGAAAAAGCCAGCACTAGAAGCCAGGTTTCCAGCCTCCCACTACATTACCCACTGATTACATGAAGAGTTATTAAACACAATGGTGAGTATTAATATATTAATCAATCAATATTCACTATAATATCCAGGAAACTTTTCACCCTCTCCAGTGTGGTTGCTCTGAGGAAATGGTGACGCTGACCCCAGCAGTGAGGGGATTTGTTACTAGGATGTTTTTCCTCCTTGGTCTTGGACCCATCATTTCATTTGTCTATGACACTTCTATTGTGGAAATGTTCTCCTCCAATACAGATAAGCACATTATCTATAATTTTTAGACTCTGAGGTTCCATGGTCCATGGTCCGTGGTCACACATCCAGTTTGTCTCAGAGTCAGGATTTGAACCCAGGCATTCCTAATTGCAAAGCCAGCCCCTCTATCTGCCATATCATGCTGCCTCTGGTCACAAGGATTATTGAAATGCAAAAATCATAATTATTTCAGTGCTAGGAGAAATCTTAGAAGGAAGTTTTTCCTTACACAAAGCCTAAATCTGATCCCTTTTTATTCTCATTAGCTGTTTCTATCTTCTGGAGCCAAGCAAAACAAACCTGATTCTTCATGTACGTTGTCTGCCCTTCAAAAACTTGAAGACAGCCACCATATGCCCCTAAGTCTTCTCCAAGCTGAATAAATCTAGTTCCTTCTGCCAGTGCTTAGATAGAATGTTCTATAGTTCCTTTCTCATCTTAGACCCAATCCTCTGAACACAAAGCAGCTGTCAACACCCTTCCTAAAATATGGTACCTGGAATTGATCAGAGCCCTTCAGATATGGCTTAACTGGGCAAAGGACAGCAAGATTCCAGCTCAGCAACTCAAGGGATAAAATGCAAGAAATCAGGAAGACCTGAATTCAGATCCAGCCTCAGACACTTCCTAGCTGTGTGACCCTGGGCAAGTCATTTAACTTCTATCTGTCTCATTTTCCTCAACCATAAATTACTATAATAATAATAATACCTACCTCACAGGGTTGATTGGGAGAATCAAAGGAGATAATATTTGTAAAGCACTTAGCACAATACCTGACAAATAGTAGGGGACTAATGAATGTTTGCTCCCTTCCCCTTCATAGATTTAGAAATGGAAGAGACACTAGGGGTGATTTAGTCTAACCCCTTATTTTACAGATGAGAGGAATGAGAAATCAAAAGAGAAAGTGATTTTCAATATCACATAGATAGTAAATGATAGATAGAAGCAGGATTTGAACCCACATCTCTTGATGCCAATTCTAGTGCTCTCTCTGCTGCTCCTTGCAATCCTTTCATCAATGGAGCCTAAGGCTATACTAGTTTTTGGACTGGTATGTCTCACTGCTGACCCACACTAAGATTGTAGTTCACTAGGAACTCTGACTGTTTTCACTCAATTTGCTATTTGGCTTCATCTTCCCTATCTTGTGCTTGTGCAGCTGATTTTTTTATTTTTTGGAGGCAATTGGGGTTAAGTGACTTGCCCAGGGTCACACAGGTAGTAAGTATCTGAGGCTGGATTTAAACTCAGATCCTCCTGACTCCAGGGCCAGTGTTCTATCCACGGTGGTACCTAGCTGCCCCTAACAGCTGCTTTTATAACTCAAGTGTATAGCTTTGAATTTATCCCAATTAGAAATGTCACTCGACTTCTACATGCTGCTCCTGAGTTCTCTAGCCTGGACTCAGAGGAACCAGGATCAGGAAAGTGATTTCCTCTTTTCCAAAAGGACTATGAAAGCAAGGGGGAATTCCTTCAAAACAAAGATGGCAGATTTGTGAGGTTTCCAGTCACCTCCAGTGTGTTGAAAAGAGCACTGGACTTGAGACCAAAAGAGACTTGGGTTAAAATCCTAGTCCTGATAGATGTGATCAATCCTAGGCAAATCTGACCTCTCTGAGTTTCAATCCCCTCATTGGCAAAATGAGAACAATAATAAGACTTTTGCATCGGTATTCATCAGTGATACTGGTCCATAGTTCATATGATTATGGATTCAGAGCTGGAAGGGACCTTAGAGGAAATTTTGTCCAACCCCCTCATTTTACAGATAAGGAATTGAGGCCCACGGATGGGAAGTGACTTATCCTAGGTCACATAGGCAGTCAGTGGCTGGGTCAAGATTTGAACCCAGGTTTTCTGATTCCCAATCCTATACTCTTTCCACCATGCCACGAAACATCCCTATTACAAGACTAGCCCAATAATCATCCTCTCTCTTCTTTCTTTCTCTCTCTGTCTGTCTCTGTCTGTCTGTCTGTCTCTCTCTCTCTTTTCCTCCCTCCCTCCCTCCTTCACTATTCCTCTCTTTCTCTCTGTTTCTCTGTCTGTCTCTGTCTCCCTCTCTCTCTCTGTCTTTCTGTCTCTGTCTGTCTCTCTGTTGGTTTCTTTCTCTGTCTCTCTGTCATCTCTTCTTATTTATTGACTCCTTCCATGATGCCTACAAACACCAGGTCTCCACTATCTTTAAAAAATCCTCACTTGACCCTATCATCTCCCTCACTCATATCCCTTCTCTCTTTCACAGTCAAGCACCTGGAAAAACCTGTCTACACTTGCTATTTCCAGTTCTTTCATTTCTTAGCCCCTTGAAATCTGTCTTCCAATCTTGTTGTTCAACTGAAGCTGCCCTCTATAGAATTACCAATGATTTAATTGCCAGATCCAAGGGTCCTTTTCCTTTCCCAATCCTCATCCTTCCTGACCTCTTAGCAGCATTTGACATTATTGACTGCCCTTTCCTCCTGGACACTCTCTCCTCTCTGTGTTTCTGTGGTACTGCACTCTGTTGGTTCTCCTCCTACCTGTCTGACCGTGGCTTCTCAGCTTCCTTTACTGGCTTACCATGCACGTTATGACTGCTAATTGGGAGTTTGCCCCAAGATGTGCCCTGGATCCACATCTCCTATCTCTTAATATTGTCTTTCTCTTGGTCTCTTTTTTGCTTTATCCTTCTCTGGTCTAGTTATTTAGGACTATATTTCTCTCATAAAAGAAGCTTAGTAGAGTGTGTTCTTTCCCAGTTTTTGAGAAAAATTAGTGTAGAATAGGTATTAACTTCTTTTTAAACACTTGATAGAACTCATCTATAAATCCATGTGGAAAATCCAATTGTCTCATTTTGCAGAGGAAGAAACTAAGACCTAAAGAGATGAAGCTATTTTGCCAAGATCATACTGCTGGTAAGTCAGGCTCTGAACCCAGGTCCAGCAGCCACAGCTCCAGGACTCTTTCCATTAGACCCCATGTAAAATCCAAGCATTCAAAGACCAAATTTGAATGGAAAAAAACAACAATAACAACCCTGCCTTACTACATCCCAAAGAGATTGAAGAAACGAGGAAAAGAACCCAGATGAAGAAACATATTTTAGAATCCTTTTTTCTTTTAACAAAAAATTGGACACCAGAGGTGGAGGGTGGGATTCTCATCCACTGGGAAATGGCTGAACAAATTCTGGCATGCAAATATAATGAATTATTTAAATGAATATAATCAAATGTCATTGCAGTGTAAGACAAGAGAGTTTCAGAGTTTCACTTGTATGAACTGATGCAAAATGAAATAAACTTCTAGAACCAAGAGAACAATTTATATAATAACAATGTTGAAAAAAAATACCTTTGAAAGACCTAAGAGCTCTGATCAACTCAATGGCCAACCATAATTCAAAAGGACTAAGGATGAATCCTGGCAGAGACGGGTGATGGCCTCAAGGTGCATCACGAGACATTCATTTTTGGTTATGGCCAATTTGGGAATTTATTTTGCTCGACTATGCATACTTGTTACAAGTATTTTGTTCTGAATTAAAAAAACAACAACAACACAATCCTACCTTGTATAATACCTAAAAGCTAGTTAAAAAAAAAAAAACAAAAACATGTCCATAAAAACTTAGCATACTATCCTTCTCTCTACCAAACCAAACCATATTCTTGCTCTTCTGAAAACTCGTCTCCAGGAAGCCTTCCCTGACTAGCTCCACCCCATTTCACTCAATCTTTAACTTTATATCTCCTCAACCTGTCCATCTTTCCATCAGACCCATAAATCACTCCATAGATCAACAAGTATTTATTAACACTTAACTGTTTACCAGACCCTGAACTTGGTATCTTGGGAAACAAGAAAATACAAGACACAATTCCAAGATTCATAGAAGCAGAGGATTTTTAAGCAGAAAGAAACCTTGGATTTCATCTTGGTAAATGGTCATAGGATCACAGGACTTAAGAGTGAATAGGACCATAGGGATCTCATTAGTTAGCCCTTATTTTATAAAGGAGGAAACTCAGCCTTAGAGAGAGAAGTCAGTAGCCCAGTAACACACAGTGAGCTCCTTATGGAACTGAAACAAGAACCCAGTTCTCCCAACTCCCAGGCCAACATTCATTCCCTTTATGCTTCATTGCCCATAGACTCATATGATATTAGAACTGGAGGAAACCTTAGAGATCATTTAATCTACCCCTCTCATTTTACAAAGATGGAAAAACAGACCCAGAGTGGGGAATCTGACGGCCTAAGGCCATAAAGTCAAGTTTAACATCAGATGCCCAATCCATCCTTGCCCAGACCTCCATGAGTTTAAATCAATGCCACCATTCTGTGGTATGCAAATCACTGGTAAAAGGTAGCTCGAGGAATGCTTGCTCATTCAGATGAGGAAACCAAGGCTCAGCTAGAAGAAATGACTTTCTAAGGCTGCAAAGGCCTTAAACGGCAAGGGAGAACTTGAACCCAGGACTTCGGGTGCCAAGCCCGGCACTCCACTCCACCACCTCTCTAGAGATCTCACTACCTGGGAGGATAAGATATATACCATTTTCCCAGACCTCCTTTAGATCCCCTCGCTCTTCATTCAACCACCATTTATTAGTTACTGACTGTACAGAAGCAGCAGCTAGGTGGTACAGTGTACAGAGTGTTGGGCCTGGAGTCAGGAAAACTCTGAGTTCAAATCTGGCCTCAGACATTTACTAGCTGTGTGACCCTGGTCAAGTCACTTAACTCTATTTGCATCAGATTCCTCATCCATAAAACCAGAAGGAGGTGGAAAAGGAAATGGCAAGCCCCTCCAGGGCTCATGGAGAGTTGGAAAGACTGAACTGACTCAGTAACAACAACAAGTGCGTAGACACACTATGCTGGAGATTGGGGACAGGATAATCATTAGGTTCATGGAACTTTGAATCAAGCCAGTATATCAGAAACAGATGGCTAAACAAGATGTCTACCCCAACATTGTCTCAGAGTGCCCTCATCACTGGTGCTGGGAGGTGGGGGGGGGGATGGACGCCTTCTACTGTCTGTCTCCCTCTTCTTCTCCCTCTCCCTCTTTCCCTCCTCTGCTGGGTCTCTCTCCCCCGCCCCCTCTCTGTC
>NW_020954645.1:63581-63896 GCF_900497805.2 Vombatus ursinus
TCTCTCTCTCTCTCTCTCTCTCTCTCTCTCTCTCTGTCTGTCTTGACTCCTATATGCTTCTTAACTTTTAATTTGCTGGTCTGGATCACCAATTTATATCCAATCAATCACTAAATCCTATTGATTATACTCTTATAATCTGTCTCAACTCCTCCGCATTCCATCTTCTTCTGCCTAACTCAGCCCTCATGGTAAGATTAGTTCAGAAGCAAGGTGGCCTGGGGGAAAATGTGCTGGACTTGGAGTTAGGAGACATGAGTTCAAATCCTGGCTTAGCCACTTAATAGCTATGTGACCTTAGTGAAGACACTTCCC
>NW_020954645.1:63915-69715 GCF_900497805.2 Vombatus ursinus
TTTTTTTTTTCTTTTTTTTTTTTTTTTTTTTGGTGAGGCAATCGAGGTGAAGTGAGTTTCCCTGGGTCACACAGCTAGTGAGTATCATGTGTCTGCAGCCAGATTTGAACTCAGGTCCTCCTGACTGCAGGGTGGGTGCTCTATCCACTGCACCACCTAGCTGCCCCTATACTTCCCCTTCTAAAGCTCAATTTCCACTTCTGTAAGATGAGGAGTTGGAGTAAAGGAGATTTCTGAAATTCACCTGTCCTCAGCAGCTCCTGTCCCTGGGGTCCTTATTGGAGAGGGTAGACATTGGAGAGCTCCCTCAGAGCCTCCACTTAAGGAGGGGGCACTGGCGACAGCTCCTCGTTTCCCCTGGACTACAGGATTTTGTCATGGGGGGAGGGGAGGAACCCCTCTCCCTCCCTTACTTTCACTTTCTTTTTATGTGTCATCTCCCTCTTAGATTGTGAGCTCCTTGAGAACTGTCTTTTGCCTTTCTTTCTGTCTGTCCCCAGTGCTTAGCACAGTGCCTGACACATGCTTAATAAGTGTTTATCGATTAACTGATATTCTATATTTGTTTTTTAAATGGACTACCCCTACCCCAGCCTCATCTCTGTCTGTGGAAGTCCCAAGTCAGGTGCCATGGAGCTTTCCTTTCCTTTCCTTATCCTCAAATCCCTGCTGCTGAACATGCTGGTTTCTTCCTCAGAAGAAAATCACAGAATGTTTTTCCTATCTCCCTTTTCCACTTATCTCATTCTCCTTTATGAACAATTATTTATATGTGTCTTATGCAGCAACTAGACTGTAAGCGCCCTGAGGACAAGTACTAGGTTGGTTTCATCTTTTTCTCCCTAGTACACCCAACAGAGGGCCTCATAAATAGTAGGCACTCGATATACATTTGATCCATTTTGTTTATTTGTGCATCTCCATCTCTCTCTTTCTGGCCCTGTCTCTCTCTGGGTCTCTTTTGGTCTGTCTGTCTCTGTCTCTTTGTTTCTTTGTCTCTTTAGGTCTGTCTGACTCTAGCGCACACACACACACACACACACACACACACACACACACACACACCCCACAACCTATTATAATACAAACTTCTTTTTTTTATTAATTTATAATACAAACTTCTTGGGGAGGATTTGACTTTCACAAACACATGGATGTGCTAGGGAAGAGATTTCTGTCCTGGGGTGGGGTCAGGGTGGGGCACAATTAGGTTTGGTGACCTTTATGATTTCTTCTGACTCTGGGATCCCATGATTTTGTCTTTGTATCCCCAACATTCAACACTGGGCTTTGCATGCCCTAGGTACCTAATAAATAGGTTGTTAAATTAAAGTGAATTTTCTCGTATCCCCTATAGATACCTCAGCCTGAAGGCAGCTGGTGGCTCAGTGGATAGAGCACTGGGCCTGGCATCAGGAAGACCTGAGCTCCTATCCAGCCTCACACATTTACCTGGGGCAAGGCGTTTAACGGCCATCTGCCTCAGTTTCCTCAAGTTTAAAATAGGAACAATAATAGCACTTAACCTCGAAGGGTAGTTTTGAGGATCGAATGGGAGATCTGTAAAGTGCATAGCACAGCGCCTGGCACAGAACTGGTGCTTAATAAATACTTGTTTCCCTCCGTCCATAGCAACCACACAGAACTGGGCACCGCTGGATCAGCAGCCTGCTCCATCTAGATGTGCTGACTGCATTTTGACCTCCCATATTTCACAGGATCGCCACACCAAGCTTCCATCCCAAGTTGCAAAGGACTTTACAGACCATTTAGTTTCAGTCCTTCATTTTACAGATGAGGAAACTGAGGCTCAGAATGCAAAATGATTTGTCCAGAGCTACCTAGCAGGTAAGATGGGGACTTGAACTGAATGTGTGGCATTCCAAGAGTACAGATCTATGTTGTTTTCCATTCCATCAGACTTCCCTTCTTAACAAGCCAAGAGGCACCCAGAGGACTTTCTCCCCACTAGACATCACCCCCTGTAGGGGGCTGACATCAGGGCCTTCAAGTGTTTTCTCTCTCTCTGCATACAGATACAAACAACTCAACTGACTCTATTCCATTTGACAAACATTAAATGCCTTTTGTGGGAAAGGTTTTGTGCTGGGCGCTGAGAGGATATCAGGTAACCCAGGTCAACATTCGGCCCCAACTGTATACACAGCTATAAACCAGTGGACTCTGCCGAGAGCAGTTTGGAGCTCTAGCAGAAATGGAGAGACCAGAAGAACCAAAGCACCCAAAGGCCCAGTTCAATCTCTGTCACTGGTCTACCAGGCAGGCAACAAGCATTTATTAAGCACCTACTATGTACCAGATAGTATGCGAAGTGCTGGGGATACCAAAAAAAAAGGCAGAAGACAGTCCCTATGCTCAAGAAGCTCACAAAGGGAAAAAACAGGTAAAGAAAATGTACAAACAAGATATATTGAAGATATTTTGGAAACAATCACCAGAGGGCAAGGACTAGAATATGGGCCACTAGGAAAGACTTCTTGTAGAAGGTGGGATCATTGTGTCCCTCTGTCCCCAACCTTCCAGCGCCTCTCACTGCCCCCCACTGAAACCACCACCCTGGCTGGTCTCCAGTGAAGAGACTTGCATCTCCTCCTGCCTTCCCCTCACTGCTGCCTCATGGAATTAACTCAGGCATTCATTCCTTTTGCTGGGGTGCTGGACCTTCCTGGCACTGGCCTCAGCCCTGAATGGTACCATCAAATCCACCTCATCTCCATGGAGAAATACCCTCAGAAGCATCTCTGACAAGCGGTCCTCTGGGCTCCCCGTGAAGACCTCCCCAGGTAGCCATTGGGGACAGTTCTGACTATTGGAACATTTTCCCTGGCCTTGAATTGACTTCTGCTTTCCTGTAACTTCTTCTCATCACTCCTAGTTCTGTCTTCTGGGACTGAGGGAAACAAACCTAACCCCTCTTCCATCTGACAGACCTTCAAATACTTGAAGACAGTTTTTGTGTTTCCTCCTAGCCTTATCTTTGCCTGTTCAAAGGCAATTCCAAGTCCTTTCAACCAATTCCCCTCCTATGATCTGATTTCCAAGCCTCTCACCAACCTAGTCACCATCCTCTAGACATGCTCATTTGTTAATGTCCTTCCAAAAATATGGCAGCCATAAGCCTTCTCTTGCATTTCCCTATCACTTCGTTCTCCCATATACAGATACTCCTCATCTTTTTGACTATCCTTTCGCCCATCTAAGGGTCCACAACAGTACTGACCCCTACCCCAGACTTGAGATCTTAACAATATGGAGGGAGATTGGGAACCTCTTGTCCCTGAACATAGCCAGAGGCTAAGACCACTGCCCCTTCTTCCTCTGGAGCTTTTAAGGGGATGGAGTCCAAGGGAGAGAGTTTCAGGAGGAAGGGGTTGGACTGGTCCCCTCTGAACATTCCCCAGCCCCAACACTGGCCTCAAGTGCCAGGAAATTCTTGCCTGGAGTTGGATAACAACTCCCTCCCAACCCTCTTCAGACAACATGCCTAAAATAGCCCCAGCTGTCAGCTCTACTCCCAACCAGGGCAGCCCAGGGCCCAGTGAAGACTCCCCAAACCTGTTTGGGGCGTGGGGCATGAATATACTTTATGGGAATGACGGTACTTGAACTATCCTCCGAAGGGCAAGGTTTAGTGAGGCAGAAATGGAGACAGGTACTTTGTTTAGGAGAGGGGAACAAGGATACAATTCTGGGAATGAAGATGGGGAGGAAAAAAGGGAGGTCAGCCCTCTGAACTAGAGGGGAAGGAGAAGGAATGGCCAAGTTCCAAGTTGCCCCCAGAAGCATAGGAATTGGGAATTCCAATATATTGGTTCCGTCCCATGAACAAGGGTCAACCAATCCCCTCCTGTGGCCAGAGCTCCGACGTGGAAGGTCCCCCACTGCAGAGTGAAATCATAGCCCAGCTGAACCCCAAGAGGCCCTTGATCCTTCCCTCAGAGGGACCATGACCTTCAGGCACTCAGGACAGCCAAGAGACTCAGTTTGCTCCCAAGCACCTTCTCAATTATTCCCAGGTTACAGATTTTGGACCAACTCGACTTCCCCAAACGTAAGAAATCCTTCCCCCCACCCCCCAATTCACAACATACACACACAAAGAGCCAGACTCATATGATTTAGAGCTGGAGAGGTCCTTAGAAAAGCATGGAGTTCAAGCACCACCTTACACAGATGAGGAAACTGAAGCCCCAAGTGAAAAAGAGACTTGCCCAAGGTCACACCATTAGTGAGTGTAGAGGTCAATTGAAGTCCAGTAATTTGCCTCCCAACCCAGTGTTTCTACTATAGAAGGGGTCTCTCCAGACCTCTCCTTGTCCCTGCTTACCTGGTGTCTGGGCTGTGGTCAGGGCTGGAGGCTTGTCCCAAGGTGGATTTGGGGGAGGGGGCAGCAGCTGGAGAGAGAGAGGGAGCGGAGGGCTGGGGTCTCTCCCTCCTCCCTCTCTCCCTCAGACCCGGTGGAGACACAGAAAGTGGGGCAGCTGTACTGGGTAGCCCCTGCAGTAGCTCCGCTGCTGAGGGCTCCAGCGAAGACCACCCCCTCCCCTTCCCACCAGCCTTGCTGGGCTGGATGGATGACGCGCTCTCCTCACCCTCCCCACCTCAAGTGCCCAGCTCCAAAATAGCCCAGGGTGTCACTTACCGGGAGATCCAATTTCACCCTCCCAGGAATGAGAGAGGGAGGCAAAAGGGCAGAGTGTGGGGGAGGCTCCAGGGGGGAGCAGAGAGAAGACAGAAGCCATGGGGGACAATGGGGAGAGGGGAGACCCCTAGGAGGGGTCCAGGCCTGGAGCGTTGTGGGGGGAGAAGGTTGGAGTTGGGTCGTCCAGATCTCTTGTCAAAAAGGCAACAGACTTGAAGTCGGAAAACCTAGGTTGGAACGCCATTTTTACTGGTTGACCGTGACCTTGGCCAAGTGACATCTCCTTTCAAATTCTGATCTAGAAAAGGAGGAGACTGAATTAAAACACTTCAAAGGTTTTTTCCTACTCTGACATCTTATAAGTTCTCTTAGACCATAGACTGATACAGGGTGGCTTAGGAGGAATAACCCAACCCTAACAGGCTACACAATCTTAGGAAAGGCAGTTTATTTCCTGAGTCTCAGTTTACTTATCCATCAAATGGAGTTTCTAACACTTCACCTATGTAAATGATGGTGAGAACTGACATTTATATTACACTTCATGACTTAGGAAGGCTTTGCGTGCGTGCTCACCGTTGATCCTCATAACAACCCCACAAGATAAACAGAGCAGGCATCGCTGCCTCCATTTCATAGAGGAGGAAACTGAGACTCATTGAGTGGAATTCGAAGACCTGGGATAGGGTCTTGTGACCCTAAATCCAGTGCTCTTTTCATGATGTTACAAGTTGTTGTAAGAATCAGAGGAAATTAATGATGTTAACATTTTGATCCAGACCTATGACATCACTGGTATAGGGAGTTCCTGTTGAGAAACCATCTAACAGGGCAAATTGATTAATCGATGAACAGGAATTTATTAAGTGCTTTCTATGAGAAGCACTGGGTAGTGAGGGAGCTAGCCTCTGAAGCATAAGACTCCGGTTCAAACCTTGCCCTGACACATACTGGTCTAGACTAGTGGTGTCAAACTCAAGTAGAAAATGGGGGGCACTAAACCATACAGAAGGAAGCTTGTGGGCTGCATATTGACTCAGAAAGCCACATTTTTTTCTTTTTTTCTTAATTTATTTTTATTTCAACAATCACTTCCACAAGCTTTTGAGTTTTAAATTTTTCTCCCCCTCCCTCCCC
>NW_020954645.1:69855-71957 GCF_900497805.2 Vombatus ursinus
CATTTTCCATCATGAGACTTTTGGAGATGTCTTAGATCCTTGCATTGCTGAGAAGGGCTATCAAAGTTAGTTATCACACAATGTGGCTGTTAGTGTGTACAACGTTCTCCTGGCTCTGCTCACTTCACTCAGCATCAGTCCATACAAGTCCAAAAAGCCGTATATTAACATCATCTTTATTTTTATTTGTTTTGTTGACTATTTCCCAAGTACATTTGAATATGGTTTGAGTCACACTGGGAAGCTGGAAAGCAGGGATAGGAGATGACCAGGAAGTGAGGGAAAGGCCTGGATATAGAAAGCTCACCTACCAGAGCCCAGGGTGGTTCCAGGAAATGTCCTTAGTTCTCTCAAAGAGGTACAAATGGTCACATCCACACCTTCCACAGGGAGATGTACTCAAAACTTTAAACAAAGCCTCACCAGCCTGTTCATTAGTTCACAAAGTTGAACTCTCTCTGATCCATTATCTACACAAATAATAATGGCTTATATCAGAAAGAGGTTTTAATTTTCCAAATCATATTCATCTCAGGAGAGGCAACAGGTTAGCTTAGTGGATAGAGGCCAATCTTAGAGTCAAGACACGTCTTGGATTCAGGTCTCGCCTCTAATGTATGCTAATATGTTGATTTCAGGCAACTCTCACTTAGTAGAGGTAGTCATTCTCAGATCCATGGAGTAGTATTACTCCATTACAACCCAGGCCCCCCAACCACCATGCCCTGGACCCAATCCAATCTCAGGGGCTAACCCAAAGGATCAGCATCTGTAGAGTGCCAAGATCACTGGGCTTGAAGTGAGGGGACATAGGATCAAGCCCCATCTCTGCCTCACTCCTTGTGTGACCTTGAGCAAAATCTTTTCACTCTGTGGGCCTCAGTTCTCCTCTTTAAAATGAGGGAGTTAGACTAGATTTCCAGCTCCAAGCCTGTGATCCCATGATGTTTTTAGCTCATTATGTGCCAACCCAGGGTTTACTATGAGAAGTCTCTGAGTAGCATATAGCTCACATCTAATTTTCCACACATGTAAATTTGTGGAGCACACAAGGTACATTGGGTATTTAACAGCCTTTATTTCATTCCAGAGAATGAAATAGATTGAAGAGAGGCAACAGAGAGGCCAACAGGAGTCTGAGAGCTTTAGGTAAAGGAGAAGCTCTTAAATGGGGCACACACATACAGAGGCTCAGATTTATGGGTGTAGAAAAAAAAGAAAAGATTGGCATATGTCTGGGTGTACCTGATGAGTTTCAGTCCCTGAAATACACACATACATACATACATACACACACACACACACACACACACATGCATGCACATACTATATATACTGTATATATTCAGCATATATATCACATTATATTCAGTATATATTCATATATTTCTATTCATATATACATATGCATAGTATATTAGAATATATTCAGTATATATTAGAATATAAAATATATGTATATATACATACACACTGCATATATTGTATACATTCAGTATATATCTCACACTATATATATAGTCTTACATTTCTATTCAAATATACATATGTGTATATTATAATACATTCATTATATATTTAATATGAAATATATTTGTATATATACATACACACAAACATACACTGCATATACTGTGTATATTCAGTATAAATATTACACTCCATATATATAATACATATTCTTACATTTCTATTCATATACATACAAATGTATATATTAGAATACATTCAGTATATATTAGAATGTAAAATGTACATATTCATATATAGACTCTGGATATACTGTATATATTCAGTATATATTCTTACATTTCTATTCACATATATACAATATATTTATTAGAATATAAAACAAATGTGTACATACACACACACACTCTCTACCGCTAGCTCACTATGTCCTTTCTTTCATTTTAATCTTCTTGTCAAAAGAGGTTGGGCTAGAGATCTCTAATTTCCCCCCGCCCCTCTTCCTTGCCCTCCCACTCTGACATTCTACAGATTTATGAATTGAAATCCACAAACCGTTAACTGCTTCTCATGATCAAGGCCTTGTATTAGGCCAAGTACTGAGTGTGCTTGTTAGGTGGGTATGTATACCA
>NW_020954645.1:71977-85125 GCF_900497805.2 Vombatus ursinus
GTGTGTGTGTGTGTGTGTGTGTGTGTGTGTGTGTGTGTGTGTGTGTGAGTGTGTGTGTCTCTGAGACATCATGCACCTTCCCACTCTCCTCCCCAGCCCCTGCCCACACTCCATGGACGAATAAAGCTGTCAGCAAAGGGCCAGGACGTTGAAAGATTAGTCCCTGGCACTGCCTCATAGGATAAGGAGGCGTCCCTTTGCAAGAAAAGGAAGCTGACGCCAAGGAAACCGCCCCCTTTATATTAGAATGTGATGGAACCTGTGGTGTTATGGAAAGTTCACTTGATACAGTGTGAGGAGACCTGAGTTCTGACTCCTTATGTGACCTTGGGCAAGTTACTTGCCCTCTATGGGCCTCAGGTTCCCTGCTTTGAATGCTTTGATCCTCTAAATCTTCAGCCTAGAAGAGACAGTATCTGGTATCTCCAAAGAGCCATGATTCAAGTAGAGTTTCATGAGTTCCCAGCCTCTAACTATGAGTCTCTTTGAACTTCTCCAGGCCCTTTCTCAAAGACTTCCCATCTTGATGGGACCTACCAAGGTGTGGGTTCCTCCGGCCCAGCCTTCCAGGGTCCAGATTCACCTCCCACCACAGTCATCGTATTGATGTCTAATCATTTACTGAGCAGCCATCACAGGGAGATTCATAGGCTTCTGAGCCCGGTGACGGAGACAGAGGAAGAAGTAGACGCTGAGAGCAAAGTCAAAGAGCCAGACTCTGACGACTCCGATGATGATTGCCCATCCCATGGAGAGCTGGTCACAGGGAGAAGTCAGAGCCTTGCCTTTGGAGAGATCTCAAGTTAAGGAAATGAAATTCATTTCATGTTTTGACATAGTAGACCAGGAGATCAGGGGAATGCCGCATAAATAATTTACCTAGATTTTAGCAAAGTATTTGATAAAGTGCTTCATGCTATTCTTGTTGAAAAGATGGGGAGATGTAGGCTTAGATGAGAGGACAATTAGATGTAATTAGAACTGGATGAAACAGCCAGACTCAAAGTACAGTCATCGAGAGGCCACTGTCAACTTGGAAGGAGATATCCAGTGTAATACTCCATGGATGTCTGCTCAGCCCTGTACTGTTCCGTATTTTAATCAATGATTTGGGTAAAAGTCCTCTAGTGAGTGTGGCAGGGTGAGGGTATTGGGCTGGTGAGGAGAGCCTGTTACTTCCATCCTTCTGTGGGCAGCTCCACTCTTCCCCTTTCCCTTCCTCTGACCTTCCCTTGGGCATACACCACTCTCTAACTACTCTTTATGCTCTTGCTCCCGGGGGCAACGGTTTTCCTTAAAAGCTGGCAGGAAGAAACGATGAGAAAAGGGAAACACCTGGTGGTGAGATGGCAGCCAGATCATTAATTTTTCAGTGTGAGCATTTATACTTTGGAAATAGGCAAACACTAAGAATCAGGGCTTGATTTACTGTTTTGTTGATTGTCCAGAATTAAGAAAGTAATGGAGAAAATGTTAATAATGGAAATTAAACATGAAAGTGTATGGTGAGTACACAGTTGTATTTTCTTCCCCACAGAGTTGGCTGCTAAACACTTATCAACAGACTCCTGGAAATACCTGAAGTGATCACCTCAGAAAGGCTAATTCCCAGTTCACTACAACCTTCTCCCAACACATATCAGAAACTGCTAGGCTTGTTTTTATGTCTAGACCTGGCCTGGATTTACATTTTCTTTCTCTGCTTTTGGGAAATTATAAAAATATTAACAACAAATTCTTTTCTGTAAAGCTCCAAGTCCATACTGGCTCAGGAAAGGTCCCAGTAGTAATAAGAAAACTATCTAACTTCCCCTGGTGTATTTTATCCCCTATTACCTTTCCCTCTACTACTATTGCACAAGAACACATACATAGATCAGCAATTCCATGGTTAACCTCTTTATCTCAGAAAAACTGTGCAAACAAAAAGCCAGAAAACTCTGAAGAGATTGATTAAGCACCTACCATGTACCAGGCACTGTGCTAAGTGCTTTGCAAATATTATCTCATTTGATCCTGGGAGGTAGTCCTTTTATTATCCCCATTTTTCAGCCGAGGAAACTGAGGCAGAGAAAGGTTAAGCAACTTTTCCAGGATCACATAGCTAGGAGGTGTTTGAGGCCACGTCTGAAATCAGGTCTTCCTGACTCCAGGGCCAGATCTCTATTCACTATGTCCTCTAGCTGGTACTTTTCTCTCCTGAGAAAGAACAATGGTGGAGGTGAAGCAAAGGGTGGGAAAGTGCAGATACATCCCCCAGTTCTATTCCAGCAGCATACGTGGCTCCAGCCCTCCTGCCTCCGTTCTCTGCGGCTTTTGCCTAGACTGGCCACAGTCTTTGTCTTAGGGCCTCGGCCTTCCCGTTCTTGCCAGCTCCTTCCAACGGCTGTAGCAGCAGTGGGAATTTCCATGGCTGTGAGCCACTGGCAGCTCTAGGACCCCCAGCCTGCTTGCTCCTCTCATGAGGCTTCTCCTCCCTCCCTTCCTTAGGATGGGACAGAGGCTAATCTTTCTATCACAGGCTCATGGCTTTCCAAGGCTCAAATGGATAAACAGTGGGGAATTCCTGACTGCCAGCAGACATTTGGTCTCCAGTGCCTTTTACAAAAGCATAGATTGCATCCTTATCAAATTCACAGATGACAAATTGCTAACTCAACCAGACACTTACTGAACGCAGGCATTAAGCCAAGGAGCCCTGAGTACCTCAGACTGGGAAATAAGTATATGCTGCCTTCAGAGAACCAGGAATACAGTTGAGGAAAACCAGGCATATGGGCAGGAAAAAACAACTGATAGTACAAGACCGAGAAGGACAAGTGTCAGATAAGAGGAAACAATCACAAAGAACTTTCCACCAAATCCCATGCTAAGAGCTAATGGGAGTAAAAAAAAAAGTACCATCTGGGAGCTCATAGACTGTAGGGAGATGACACGCACCCGATAACTATGATACAAAATAGAGTATAAATGCATAAGTTACTTACAAAGCAGGAAGAAAAGGGGTACTCTTGGCTACAGGGAGTCAGGAAAGGCTTTAGGAAAGTAGCATGGAGTAGTGAACAGAGGACTAGACTTGGTATCAGGTTCAAATCCTGCCCTATATACTTCCTAGCTGTGGGGCAAGTCACTTGTTTCATTTTTCTCATCTGTAAAATAAGAAAGTTGAAAATCTCTAAGAGTTCTTGCAGCTCTGAATCTATGATCCTATGAATTGCACCTTTATTCAACAGATGTTTATGAAGTGCCTCTTAAGCCTAGGCACCTTAACAAGATTAAAGTATGATACTTTTGCTTTTGACTTGGTTATCATTTGGTGGGGAAGGAGAGCAGGGGATTAGATCTGTAATTATAAGTGTTAAGGAAACTTGCTCTATCAATCTGTTCTGTAGCTAATAGTCTTAGAGAATTGCCTGGGGATACTTGGAGGTTAAGTGACTTGCCCAGGGTCATCCAGTCATTATGTGTCAGTCAGGGACAGATCTGAACCTTGGTCTTCCTGACTCTAGGCCAGTTCTCTTGCCACTGGTCATGCTTGTCTTCTAAAATCCCATGCAGGTCTTGGATTATGGCACTGAAGAGATAAATTAATTTAGGTAGTATTGTCACTTTTATTAGATTCACATGGCCTATCTATGACCGATTAATAGCTTCCAAATGATTTAAGTCTGTTTTGGTTTCTGTAAAAAACATTTTGTAGTTATATTCACGTGGCACTGTATGTGTCTTGGTAGGTGAACTCCCAAATCTTTTATACATTCTGCAGTTATTTTGAATGGAATTTCTATATCTCTTCCTACTGAGGTTTGTTGGTAATATACAGAAACACTTTATGCCAAAAGTTTTTATATGTTTTCTCCATGTTGTAATTTTCTTTAATGAAATTTTCTACTGTATCTATGATTTGTTCTTTGATTCACCAGTTCTTTAGGATTCAATTATGTAGCCTCCTCTTAATTTTTAATCCTTTTCTCAAAGGCCCTTTGTTGTATGGTGCTTAATAAAGGATGGTTTAATATTTCTGTTTTCCTCCATTTACAAGGTTTTTGTTCTCAAACATGTAGCCAGTTTTTTTAAAGGTACCATGAACAATATACAAACTCAATTCTGTTCCCATTCATGAATCATCACAAAGATATAACCTATACAACTCTTCTAAAGTTCTATTCAAATCTTTAACTTCTTTCTTATCTGTTATATTTGTCTAGGTCTGAAAAGGGTACATTGAGGTTCCCCACTATTATTATTTTACTGTTTCTCTCTGCAACTTAATTAACTTTTCTTTTAAGATAGATGCTATGTTGGTGAAATAGGAGTATGTTTAACACTAGCGATCTATGATTTAAGTGTTCTGTTTCCATTCCTTATCTTTTCCCTCCCTCCTACCCCTAATCACAAGGTTTTTGCTCTCTTTCCTTTCAATTCTAGCTTTATGCCCCACCAAGTAGTATTCAAGTTTGTTTTGCTTATGAATATATCCTCAACCTTGTTCTCTCTCTTAAGCCCGTTGTCCCCTTTCCCAGTCCTTGCCTACATCCCTGATGCTTTCAATTTATTTCTATATCAAGAGTTCTTAACCTGGGGTCTATAAACTTGTTTATATGTGTGTGTGTGTGTGTGTGTGTGTATGTGTATATATATATATATATTTCAATATAATCAGTTTCCTTGATAATCCTATATATTTTATTTTGTGCATTTAAAAACATTATTCTGAGAAGTGGGTTTATAAGCTCCACCAGACTGTCAAAAAAGGTTAAGAACCTCTACTTGGCACCAAATCCTCTGTGTGTGTGTGTGTGTGTGTGTGTTCGCTCTTTATCTGGTTCAGATGAAAATGAGGTTTCTGGAATGTTCTTTCCCCCCACCCTTATCTCCATGTTATTAAACTTCATCTCATACACCCTTATTATGAGAGTTAGTAAGTTCTTCCTTCCCACCTCTTTTTCTTTTCCTCCCTAGGATATTCCCCCATTTCCCTTCAATTTCCTTCTCCTGAGACCATTGAAATAGACTACAACTCCATCTTATTAACTTCCTCTATGACTGCTCAAGACATTAAGGTTCTGAAAGGACATTTGTTTCTTCCCTCCACCCCACCCCCATTAAAATGTAAACAATTCATCATTGCATAGGCCCTTCCAATCGATCGAATGTCTTTGTCTCTTCATTTTTGCAATTGTATTTCAAAATTTCTATTCATTAAGAATTCTTGGAAGTCCTCCATCTCATTAAAAGTCCATTTCCCTTTGTAGAATTATACTGCTTTTTCCAGATAAGTTATTTTTGGTAATAAGCCTTTATTATTTTGCCTTTGGTGATCTCATATACCAAGTTTTTCCCTTCTTTATTGTGCCAGTTGCCAAGTGTTGTTATTCTGATTGGCTCTTTGGTACTTGAATGTTTTCTTTTTGGATTGTAGAATTTTTTTTCTTTGACCTAGGAACTCTGGATTTGGAATATGGCGTTCCTGGGAGTTTTCTTCTTTCAGGAGGTGACTGGGATACTCTTTCTATTTTCACTTTGCCCTCCAATTCTAGGAGAACTGGGAAATTTTCATTTATGATTTCTCAAAGTATGATGCAGAAGCTTTTTCTCTGGTAAGTTTTGAAGCAATCTGATGATTCTTAGTTTATCTCTCCTTGATTTGTTTTCTAAGTAAGTTGTATTTGACTTGTTTTGTTTTCCCCCAATCTTTTATTTAAAAATGTATTTTAAAAGGTTCTATTCTCATGGAGTCAATGCTTATATGTTTGACCCATTCTAGATTTCAGGAAGTCTAATTCTTGGGTAAAGTTTACTACCTTCTGTTCTAAGCTGGTAATGCTCCTTGCCTGTCTTTGTCTCTAGCTTTCATTTCATTTAACATTACATTTTGTATCTCCTCCTTCATTTCTTGCAGGTATACTCATAGCCCTTGTGACCATTCTCTTCTCTGATGCTCTGTTTCTACTTGTAGACTTACTCTCTTCCTTTGGATTTGCTTCCTGGACTTCTCTCAACCCATAGTATTTCTTCACTTGCATATGAAATTTTATTCTCTTTACTACTACATCCCATTTTAATTTCTAGACAGGGACTTTGTGCTTGGATCAGACTCTACCCTTCCCCCAACCTCTATCCTCTGGATGGCATGACCAGTAAAATGAGGCCTCACCTTCTATAGGAATTCCTAGATTTAGGCTCAGGTGGCTTGACTTAGGTTTTGCCCTTTGCCCCTTCTGTTTTTTTGTTTCCTCCTTGTAGCCCTAAACTTAGGACTGTCTCTAACTTTGACTCTGATAGGACCCAACCAGATGTTGCCAATTACACTGCTGGCAGTCTACCTAAAACACTCCAGGTACTTAGCTTCCCAGGTATCACCCTGGTCCTTTCTCCCGATATGGCTTGAGTATGGGATGCCTGGAGGCAGGGCTGCCTGGGAACTGGGCTGGCCTTGTTCCCGCTGTGGTTTGGGCATGGGCTGCCTGAGTGTTGATCTGGACCAGTAGGAAACTGCGGTCCATTGCAGGCTGATTGGATTAGCCATCACGTGCTGCAATTCAGACTACAGCTATCTGGATACTGCTGCTGGGTACCGGCCCTGGCTCAACCCTGCCTCCTGCAGCTGGGGCACAGGCTGCCTTGGGCCCTGGTCTGCTCCTGTCTCCTGCTATGGATCCTGGCTGCTTACACACATTGCCTTCTGCTTACCCTGTCTGCTCAGTGTCTCTGTCGGTAGTCTTTTTGCACAGCACTGGTCTGGACGGAGCTTATAACTATTTCTCACTGGCTCCACTTTATTATTGTTCCTTCCTATTCCCAACCCAACAAGAACGCAAAAGTGCTCTCACTCAGGATTCAGCCTTGCTCAGCAGCTGCTGGGATGATGGAAGAGACCCCTGGGGACACAGGATTAGACTGGCATAGACACCAGGCCAAGTATTGGCACCATGAGCATCCTCTGTCTGATACTCTTGGGGCATCAATGTCAGTATCATAGTAGGTGCTTAATAAATGTTTATTGACTGACTGACACAATGGGACTTCATAGATATCAGAATTTGAAGAGCCCTTGGAACAGAAAATAGGATAAAATTACTGAGCTGGGATGAATCTTAAGGCATCAATGCTCTTATTTTACAGATGAGGAAAAAGAGGCTCAGGCTGGGGGCAGTGACTCTCTCAAAGCCACAACTCACACCCAAGTCTGACTCCCCAGCCTAGACTTTTTCTGATGCCCAGAACAAAAAGACTGTCCTGGGGTTGGGTTCTGGTGATCAAGTAGCTTTAGGGAGCTCACTATTGCCTTTATCAGACAATTCTCCTAAGTCAGTGTATCTTGAAGGCCCCTCAGGCTTCAGCAAGGAAGAAGTGGAGGGAGGAAATGCCTCTTCCCCTCATTCACGGTCCAAAGCATAAAGTTACAGCAACCCTCTTCCATTTTTGTCCCTATCAAAGGTGGGGGGAAGGTGTTAAAATCAGGGAGATAAGAACTGAGCATACCATTAACTCAGAGGGAGTTGGGGGTAGAGGGAGGACTAAACTTATCATTGACCTTAGAGGGGTGGATTGGGAGGGCTGAGAAACGAACAGGACACATCACTTGAATGCATACTACTGACCCACAGAGGGTAAGTGGAAGAGAACCAGAGTTCATCATTGATATACAAGATGAGGAAGAGGTATGGCCCAAAAGTCAGGGATAAAGTGCACCCTAGATGCTGGGCGCAGGAGAGGCCATGTTCTAAGTTAGGGATGGAGTATATAAACACGGAGAGGGGAACCAGCAACTGAATTTAAATATTCATCAAGTACTCTGTTTTAAGGGGCTGCTAAACTCTACCAAAAAAACCCCAAAGAAACATGGACAATCCCTGCCCTCTAGGGTTTATGAATTGAAACAACATATAGCGCCTTGTGGTGGTCTATATTAAATACAATGAGAATTTAAAAGGGGTCAGTAACATGGTAAAGACGAGCAATCCCTGATTTATAAACTCTACAACAATAAAAGACATGCAGGAATTTCAAAGGATGAGAAGTCACAGTTGCAAACTGAGGACAGTGGAGGAGATAACCACCCAGGTGGCATCACAGACTCATTGGATTATTTGCACATCTTACCCTATTAGGAAAATGTTAAGTTTCAGAAGTCATGGATCTTGTGATTTACATCTTTATATCTCGTTTGTTTAATAAGGGCAAGAAAGACCCTCTCATGCCACCCCCCCCAAAAAAAATCTCAACTTTTACAGAATATAGTTTCTAACCTGAACGAGTTCTAAACCTTCCTAAATTGGAGTGTTGCAAACCAAAATCCTTTCAGAAATTAAGATGAGGATGCTTGGATACTCAGTAGGATGGGTAGGAATTTACCTCTGTGGTCGCTTAAGTCACAAAATCATTTTGGCCCATGGAAAGACATGCAGAGACTTTGAGGAGAGCCTCTGAGGTTACACTTTGTTCTGCAGCGTGTGTGATCTTAGATTCTATGCACCTTTTGGTCAGATGTTGTAGGCGATTGTCTGAGAAAGCCAGCCTACACCCATCTCCTACTTTCATCAATGTTACCCTTGATGCCACGGACAGACAATTCTCCATTTTCAAGACATGAAAAAGTAGACATAATAAAAAGTTTAAAAAGAGAAAGTAGACTTGGGCTCCATAATTGATGTTTACTGTCGACTTTTTTCATAAATTGGTGGTAGCATCAGTAACGTTTTCCGTTTTTTAAAGATCCTCCTCACCTTCACACAGCTTAAAAATGAAATCCCTGAGTGCATTCAAAATCACTTTGACTCCAGAACAAAGCATATGGTTGAGTCCAATTGTTCTTCCCAACCTGGGTACTATAGTGGTTTCCCTAACATACTGCCTGGAATCTCATGAATTCAATTATCTCTAGGCAAATGATTCTCAGAGTTTCTTACTGTATCTAGCTCTAGCCTATTTCCTGAGCTCTAGTCCCACATCACTAACAGTACCTTGGACAACTGGATGCTGACATAGACATATGTATATATGATATATAGACAAGTGGTCATCTCCATTTTATCATATGCAAGAAAAGAACTCTTTATCTTTCTCCCTAAAATCCTCCCTTCTTCCTAAATTTCCAGTTACTGTCAAGGGCTCCATGATGCTCCCAGTCACTAGGCTAACACCTCAATGTCATCTTTGCTGTCTCTCAGTCTTCATATACAATTTTATTAAATTTTGTTTCTATCTTCAAAACTCCCATCTTATTCTATGCACTCACACAGATACCACCCTGGTACAGGCCCCCATCACTTCAACCTTGGACTATGACAATAGCTTTCTGCTTGGCTTTCCTGCCTTCAAGTCCCTCCTCATACCAGTCAGTTTATTCTCTACTCAGCTACCAAAATGATTTTAGGATACCAACTCCTCCCCCACTTGGACTCCAATGGCTCCCTACCACCTCCAAAGTAAAATATAAGATGCTGCTTCTAAAGTCCTCTACAACCTGCCTTCTTCTTACCTTTCTAGTCTTCTTAGGCCTGTACCCAACATTCTCTCCCCCGAACTCCATGTACTTTCACTTGTCCCCCAAGTTGGAAATGTTCTCCCTCCTCATGGTCACCTACTGGCTTCCTTTATAAGTCAGCTAAAATTCCTTCTGCTACAAGATGCTTTACCTCATATTTCTGCTACACATATACACTGCTATTGCCATGCTTCCAAGATTACTTTCCATTAACATTACACATCTTAAAACAGAAAATTTTTTGCATGTGTCTTCCTCACATTAGAATGTGAGTCCAGTAAGAGCAGGGTTAGTGTTTTTTGCCTTTCTTTGAATCCCCAGTTGCCTTAGCTCTGTGACTGGCACATAGTACGTGCTTTTAAAAAAAACAAAAAAGCTTTGCTAATTGCCACTATCGCTACTGATGAGAATGGATAATATAGATTAGCCTGCATTTTGTTAGCTACAAAAGCTCACTTGCCTCTCCACCTCTGGTTTTACAAATAAGATTAAATGCTGATTAAAATGCTTACTCCCATGCTTTGGGACACGACTCTTGAACTACCCTTTCTCAAGAACAAAAGTGTCTAAAATAAAGTCCCAAGACTATTTCTTTAGCTAGTTTGTATTAAAAAAAGGTCATAATTTCAGGTACCTTTACAAATACTCATCAATGAACTGATAAACAGGTATTTATTGAATACTTCTCTTCCTCCCTGCACTGTGGAGAATACAAACGTATAAGAAATGCTTTGTACTTCTTAGGGACTTTAAAGCCTAGTTGAGGAGATTAAAGAATAGAAGGCCACACATACTGTATTTCATTGCATAACTGTCACAGATTTTATGCCAATTTTTTTTTTTTTTTGCAAAGAAGTTGGGTGTAACCATTATGTGAAGCTTTAAAAAAATGTGCCAGTATTACTTAAAAATCATTCATTACTAAAACGTATCGCTGGCAGACAAACTGTAGAGTTTAGATAGCATGGGAAGATGCAGGTCTTACTATATCACATGACTTGGACATAGCAGCCCTGGCTGCCTGCCCACTTCCCTTGTACTTACGGTTCTCCGTTGGGTTGAATGACAACTGTCAGTACTGCAGCGTTCTAAACAAACCACGCCAATCAGTTTTCAGAAATACACTGAAAATGCTTGAGTGCTGAGGATTGAGCTCTTGGCTCAGAATGCCCCAGAGATATATGTGTATCCATATGCCACTGGTGAATACACTGCTGCTCCTGTTTATCTTTTAAGCAGTGTGAAGAACAGAATTATACCATGCAAAAATTATGTGATGAAAGGTTATAAACCCATTTTTGGACTGAAAAAACAGGGTGAGATGATTTTGCAGTGGTGATGATTATTCAGTGAAACATGGTATTAAAGTGTTAAATTGTGCACAATAAGTGCACTAAGAATGTAGAGGACAGGGGTAAACCAGTGCAGACCAGTCAGGTCTAAAACAGCCAAAATTTTCTGAAAACTAAATTATTTATAACCACAATCTCATCAAAAGGCCCTGGAGAGACCTGCTGGTGAGGTCAGTTCCAGAATGTTACCAACAACAGTCTGTGGGCAAAAACAGCATAAGACAGAGTTAAAGATTAGAATAGGAAGAGGACCTAACAGATGGGATAACTGAAGAACTGCACAGGTACATATAATTTCTCTTTTTTCTTAAAAATGCAGGAAAGCCCCCAGTGCATTGTGTGGATCCTCTACAAGAGATTTATGGGAATATATGGACAAGAATCACCCAGGATGAGAGGGCAAAGAGGTTATGATCTACAGAGATGAAGGGAATACTTTTCATCAATGAGACCACAAATACCATGGATTTGTGAAACACCAACTATAAAACCCTTAAAAATCCTTCCCTCATAATCATAATCATACCTAAATGATTTCAAAATGAAGTTATTTTTAAAATGAATTAGAGGAAAAGAAGAATGTCCAAAAGATGGATATTATTTTCTTTAAATTGTATTTAGTTTATTCTCTTGATTCTCCTTATTTTAGATATTATTCTATTTTTAATAAAAAAAAGTCAAAGCAATTTAATGATATGAAATACTTTAATATAGGATTGCCAAGTTAACAGGAACAGATTATTTCTTTGATAAATACTTTCAAAAAATCTTATAGGAAACAATAGCAGATAACCAATAAACAGGTATCAAACATCAAAATCAAATGGACCCAAAGAATAGCTGCATTAGCTAGGCACAGATAGTTACGGAACAAAATTAAATCTGAAAAGTTATCAACACAAATATGTGCTAAGATTACACTGATCCATCTTTAATTATAGGATCTTCTCAAGCCTGTCATTTCCAGAAACATAACATTAAGAGCACATGCTATGTCATACTAGGTTTATATTTTTTAAAATAAGGCTTCATTAGTTAAGATGAAAGGTTCCAAATGCAAAAGGACGCATCCAGCCAAGGCCACAGAATACAACGGGCAAGGTAACATATTAAGGTCATTCCAAAGGGATATTGATTTAACAACCCCCAGAGCAATTTGAATAGAGTGTAATTTTGGTATAGCATGAGAACTTCCTTAGAAAACAGTAAGAGGAGGTAGAAGTAGTAAGATTTTTTTATTTCAAATTTCAATAACATTCTTAAGGTTATTCTAAGAAAAAAATAACACAAGGAGATGATGATAAATTTTATACCTTATTTTTGTTTTAAATACTTCCACGTTTCTGTTAGTGCAAAGTAAACATTCAGTTTCAAAATGTGCTACAAAATATTTTTCAGGAGTGACACAAAATCTATTTGGAGCACATAAGATTAACCAAAAAGGTGTAAAATATTTGTGACAAATAATTAATTAAAGCTACACACCATAAATCTAATTTTTATACTTGTTATAAAAATAAAAGCAATATTGATTTTCTTCCCACATAACCGAGAAATAGCCTGATTTTTTTTTGGGGGGGGGGAGGAAGGAGAAGGTTGTGGGGATAGTCATTCAGTTATTAATGTGCATAGAGACCACTGGAAATTAAAATCTATACAGCAGAACTTTTTTTTTTCCTTTTATCTCCTCACACAGATCTGTTTCTCTCATCATATATAACTTAATAAACATGATTTAGACTCAGAAGCCCTGGGTTTAAAGCCTGGGTCAGCTACATACTAAGTACCCCAATGCAAGCTTGGGTGAGTGACTGCTCATCATCCAGAAAATGTGGGGCTGGACTAGATTGTCTCTGATGGCTCTTCCAGCCCCAAAGTTATGGCATGCACATGGGTTTTAAAAGCTTGTTCAACAAACAAAATGAAGAGAGTCTGGCCAAGGTAACTTCTAAAACCCTTTCCCACCTCTCAAAACATCCCAAATGCCAACTTCCCAACAGGGAGAAGCCTTGGTGCCAAGTTTCCATTGACTATTGTTAAAGCAGCTCCCAATTTACTGATCCTTTACACCGTCATTGCTAACAGCCCAAAGAGCACAAAGACACTTGGCTTTCTTTTCTTTTTTGACCTTTATTTTGATTTGCACTCTGCCTCTAAGGCAAAGTGTGCAGTCATCAGCATCCCCGAGGAGGAGCTCCCTCTCAGAGAGCTGTCTCCACCACCAAGAAATGTAGTGACTTGTCCAGGACCACACAGTCACTGCGTGTCACAGGCAGGATTTACACCCAGGTCTTCCTGCCTTCCTT
>NW_020954645.1:85141-125357 GCF_900497805.2 Vombatus ursinus
ACACACACACACACACACACACACACACACACACACACACAAACACTCTCTCTCTCTATGGGGTCACTAGTATACAGCCGGGTACGTCTATTCAAGCCCCAAGCCAGGATTTGAAGAGCAATGCTGCTGGTCCAAGCCAGCTTTTAAGTCATACATGTGGCGGGAAGGGGGAGGGGGAAAGTAACGTTTTCACCGTAACTTTGTGGACAGATTTTTCTCCTCCCCTTCAGTAACACATATATACACATATATCATGCACATAGATAGCTAGCGGTACATATACACAAACATATACACATACACATATATGTCTCCCCACTGGAGAATAAGCTGCTTGCAAGTAGGGATGGTTTCCTTTTTACAATTTCTATCCCCAGCACCTGGTACAATAAGCATTTAAGAAATGTCTGTTGATTGACCTGTTGATTGTAAAAGACCAAATGCTAGTAAGTGTAACTGAAAGAGCTGCCCGTAGACCAACTGGCACAATGAGATCATAACAAGCCCAAGACTGCCACTGTCTCCAGGTAAAACACACAGAAATCAGGACAAGAGCAGGAAGCAGCCCAGCGTGGCCGAGGAAAGGCTGAATTCGAAGGTCAGATCATCTCTCTGGGTCTGAATCCCCGCTCTGCTTCTCCTGAGCGGATGATCTGGGCAAGTCTTTCAGGCTCTCTAGGCCTCATTTTCTCCCTCCGTGAAGTGAGGAGCCAGGACTAGACGATCCCTTCCAGCCCTAAATCTATGATCCAAGGAAGACGTAACGTTCTTAATAATCATTCAAAACATCTAGGTGACACTGGCTAAGCCTTCCAGCAGTGGTTCTCAAACACTCTCTTTAAAACAATCAGAGACCCCAAAGAGCTTCTGTTTAAGTGGGTTTTATCTATTAATATTAACCAGAGTAGTAATTAAAATGTCTTGGGGCATTACGATGAAAAAAGACCTTTTGGGCCCTCTGAAAGTGTCGGGACCCCCAGATCACACCTTGAGAACTGCTGCCCAAGAGGGAAAGAGCCAAAAAGCCTCACCACTGAAAAGTCCAGTATTAGAAAGAAATCCATTCCCAAGTTGGGAGAAGCCACATTTTTTTCTTAAAGTTTCTCTGATAGCTAACACTGAAAGTCTTCTTCAATCTACGCTGCTGGATCATGGGCTGGGAGACTGAAGTCTTTGGGTCCTCTTTCCACTCCACCAGGCTGGAAGCCAAGGATTTCACATCCCAAGACAGATACATATTGTAACCTACTTAATTACACATGTATGTGTGGCTTTGTGAATCCAATTTCTTTCGTTACAGGCATCTCTCCAAGAAGTAGATATTCTGCTTCATAGGAAGCCTTTACAAATTACATTCCTACTGAGGCATTCCACCTTCGTTAACGTTTTCTGTGCTCCAAGGCCTCCTCAGGAAACAGAGGTGCCCCTGGGTTCTCCAAGATGGCACCAGCCAGCACCACAGCAACTCTGGTAGGTGCTCATGGGCACAGGCATGGCAGGAGAGGTCAGGTTTGCTACATGCAGTCTCTTCATCCCAGTGCGGATCAGCAAGGGATGAGTTTTTTGGCCAGAGAAATTAATGAAACCATCTCCTAAGGCAAGGAAGGGTGGTAAACAGTATTACTGGAGAAGTCTCCAAACTAATGAAACCACAGGCCTCGGCATTAAAATAAACCTGAAGCAAACAGCCAGGTATATCCTGATATTATTGCTAGACTGGCTTTATGACAGATTTAGCAGTGCTTTTGCTCCAAAGAGGTTCAACCTTTAAATTTATGATTAGTCACCATAAGAATATCTTGGATATTTATTCTTTTTTATTTTTTAATTTTTTTTGGTGAGGCAATCAGGGTTAAGTGACTTGCCCAGGGTCACACAGCTAGTAAGTGTCAAGTGTCTGAGGCCGCATTTGAACTCAGGTCCTTCTGATTCCAAGGCCAGAGCTCTATCCACTGCGCCACCTAACTGCCCCTATTTCATTTCTAACTTATAAAAACGCATAAGAAAACTCGAGCTCAGTTTCTAAAGTCCAAGCACCAGAAATCTTTGTTTTTAAAGAAGGTAACTAAAATGACTTTCTTACAACTCCTGTTACGTGTAAATGGCAATCTTCAAAATGCAGGAGGAAGATGGTGTACAGCAAAGACATTCCCAAGAAAATTTTTCAGTTTAAGTGAATCATCTTTTCATTTACTAGAAATTCAGAACATGCTGAGTTTCAGTTTAATTTACTCTTAAAGACAAGAACTGCTGAAAGTATAACTCCTTTTGTTTCTTTTTCCACACTGCTTCCTAATATACAAACATAAACATTTATCTATGCAGTGAAAAACCAAAGAGTAAATTGTATTCTATGCTAGCTTATTGCTAATTGAGTACTAATGAGTTATAAAGACTGTAGTGCAGTTAGCAGCACCGCAAAAGAGGGTCAATGAATACCAAAGATCAGTCACTAACTTAAAGATTCTTAAGTACATTATAGCTTCAAAATGTTACTGGATATCCATTAACCATGCATATTCACCATCTTTGCACACAGAGGCAATATAGCAAGAGCTGATTGAAGTTCCATTGTGTCTATGAGTCTCCCCTTTTGGTTAAAGAGCTCATAACCAGATATAATGAGGGTGCAACTCCAATCTGCTCATTGTTACAATTCAAAGCAAATACAGTATAATCTCTTTAAATGTATTTTTAAATAGCAATAGAAAGTGGGAGCAAGAATGCGCTTATTTATAAAAAAATTAGACTACAAAGGCACATTAACCATATTATGAAGATATTAAGACCACATTCCTTCAACAATTATCACAAATATAATTAAGTCCTAATTGCTCATACATTCTCTACCACAAAATGTCTCCTTTGACTACAATTAATCTGTAAATGACATTAAGGATAGAAATGAAAATCACTGCTTTTAATTTCTGATTTTCTAGCTATGTATTCAAGACCGATTCCATCCCAAAGTAAAATGCTGTAAACACTGAATGCTTAATAGTTCATCTGTGTCATGAGTCATCTTCTGAAATTATTTAAATAGTGCAAATAAGCTGCACACATACACACACAAAAGACACATACAGAAACCTATAAAGACGATGTTAGAATACTTCTCTTCAACATCATTTTAAAAAAATTTGAACCAAGGCTGAAAAACGACTTATATTTATGCTCAGAAATACCTGTCAAGATTGTTTTTAACTTCAAAGACCATTTTGAATAACTTCAAAGACCATTTTGAAGTTGTATTCTAAGTCATAATGAATTTTATATTCCCCTAGTTCACAAATAACTATTCTGCAAGATTGATTACTTTTAGCAGTGGTAATGCTTTAAATACACCGAGCATCTGGTTTGGAAACATTTACAAATCCAAAACTATACTATTTGTCAAAGCACATGGAAAAAATATTGCATTGATCATAGAGCGTCCAATTTACAAAGACCTATGAAGAACTTTCACTTACAGTAATTTTCAATCTTTCCACATGTTAACATAATTCCTTCTCAAACCTTAAAAAAAAACTGCAGTATCTACCACCAAATCTCACCAATGTTCTAACCGCTATGAAAATGGCTTAGTTTTTGATGTATTTTGAAAACAAAATATTAAAGACATGACTGTTAAAGCATTAAAAAAGTCCTAAATAGTGTAAGTAGACAAGACTTCTTTCTCATCCTGTATATTCACAATAACACACAGCACTTTGATTGTCTAAGCCACAGCACAGGGACTAGTTAGGATATATGACTTCTCATGCTAAAACAAATCAGTTAAACAACTTTGGTAACCTAGTAGAGTTAAGCTTTGTGTAAATATTTTGCGACTATCTCTTCCCACCCAAAACACCATATACTTTATATGTGTGTTCATCCATACACAGGGGGTTCTAAATGACACTAAGACTTTGGGGATGCCACACATATACATACATACACACCTAGGTACATACACACATACCCCACACACACCCCTGTGTGTATATGTGTATATATATATACACAGCAACATTATATAGAAGCATATAACAATCTATTTCCTGAGTAAATCATTAAATCTGATTAGGAAAGTTTAACCAAAAAAAGGGAGGGGGGAGGGGAACAAACCACTATATCACATTATTAAAATAAAATATTAAATAAACATTAAATAAATATGGAATGTTTAAGAAATTATAGTACCAAAAGCTAATATATATGGCCATACTTTTGATTAAGTGCATACTAAGTTAAACAGTTACTTTAAAATCCATCATAAGGAATTAGTGAATGTGATTTCAAATCCTGAGTGTACTTTAATTCACCTATTAATGCTAACTTTAACAAGCTACTTAAATTATAAAAACCTTTCAGTCCCTCTGTTTCCTTGGGGACCAGTAAAAAAGGAATTCAGCCATGATCACTATCCCAGCTGAAAATCCTGAATTGACCACATGATCACGTGAAACATTTTCTCAAATTAAGTCACTATAGCTTAAATAATTAATCAATTTGGAAAAATGAGACTTTTCAATTTCCTGCTCTAGTACAGCAAAAATACCTTTAAAAACTCAAATTACTTTGGCACCCAAATCATTTTAAGAACCTTTTAAAAACCTCAATGTACCCTTTGCAGACACTGTGGGGAAAATTTGCTTTTTAGATACTTTGCCATCATCTGTCAGTTACAAAAGTTAGTTATCCTTTTCCCAGTTCACGGTTAAAGGTATATAAGTTAATTTTGGATTCGAGAGAACCAAAGAAATATTCAGCTATTTCCATCTTCCAAAGTGATTCAATATTTCACAGAGAACACATTGCAATATTATAAGAAATATCACATCACTCTTTAGAAATACGCATTCTGAAATCATAGTAACCAAACTGCATCCATCAGTTATTTTTAAATTCTTTTTGAAAACCTGGAAACGCTTATAATTGGAAAAAAGTGATTTTGCCCCCAAGATTTTTAAGCAATGATTCGAGAATCTACTTTGGGTTCTCTGCTTCCCTTTTCTATTTCATGACTTTCACGTTCCACAATTATTTTTTCCTGGGTACCAGCATTTTGGGGACACAGTTCTCGTAATACCCTTTCAATCTCTTCCTGTTTCACAGGCAGGCCGAAGCAAGTTTTGGGCAAAGTCATCTGCAATGCACACCATAAAGCAGTCCGTGTCTTCCGTGTTGCAAAGGTAAGCTCTTTAATGACTAATGCCAGAGCCAGGACATCTATGACAAAAAAGAAGATGTTGCCAATCAGAACCATAAGCCCAGAGATGAGCCATATAGTTGCTCAAAGCAAGAATACAAATCAGTACTTTATCACATTTCTGCCATGTTGTAAATCCTAGGTGGAAAACAGGATAGATATCATAAAGAACAGATACAGAGAGAGTGTGTGTGTGTGTGTGTGTGTGTGTGTGTGTGTGTGTGTGTGTCTCTCTCTCTCTCACACACAATTTTTAGTTTCTGCCCTCACAGAACTGCAAAGCTAATTAAAGAGACAAAATTAACACAGGGAAATTAAAGACTAGGTAGAGGCTAAAGTCTGTAGAACTAAGCACAATATAAGTTTGGAGAAGGGAAAGATGAACTTAAGACAGGATACTTGAAAAAAGCTTGGTGGAAGAAATTATTTAAGCTGGGCCTTCAAGCAGGGATGGATTTATGTAAGAAGTGGGAAAGAAAAGACGATTCCAGGTAGGGAATCAACCTGCACAAAGACATATAAGAAAGAAGATGGTGCACACAGAAAAGAGTGAGGGCATGTGTTGGGAAGAAGTGGAGAATATCACTGAAGAGGTGGATGAGATTATGAAGGATCTTAAAAACAGGCACTAGAGTTTGAGAACTAATAAATCAGACAAAGGGGGTCCCCACTGTAGGTCCTTGGGCAGGGGAGATGACATAATGAAAGCAGTTACTTTAGATACGCTCAATGTGACAACCACACATGCAGGACATGCTGCCCATCTGCCTGGGCAGAGGAAGTCTTCCCTTGGAAGCTGCCTGCTGTTGTTTAACTGTGTCCGACGTCATGACCCAGTGGGCCACAGCATTCCAATACGTCCATGGGGTTTTCTTGGCATAAATATTGGACTGGTTTGCCATTTCCTTCTCCAGTGGATTAAGGCAAACAGAGGTTAAGTGACTTGCCCAAGGTCATACAGCTAGTAAATGTCTGAGGCCAGATTTGAATTCAGGTCTTCCTGACTCCAGGCCCAGCACTCTACCCACTGAACCACCTAGCTGCCTCCCACAATAACAACTGAGGGAATCTTCCCCTGAAAGTTCCTCACACCAATAAAATCCCAAGTCCTGTAAAAAAACAAAAAGCTACTGCAACAAGATAGTAACAGACACACCTTGTTTGTTTTAGACCCACGTCTTAAGTATTTTTCTCTAGGATCCCCCCCAATTTTGCATCTACTTTTCAATAATGAGCCACTTGATTAGAAAATAAAACCTGGATATAGGATTGTCAAAAAACAATTATGTAGAAGCAATCCAACTGGCTTCCTATTAGCTTCATTCACTCAAAGGTGCCCCAGGTAACTCTCTAAGACTCTAAAATGCAGATATGCACTGGGAGAGCAAGTTCATCTCACAAGCTCCCGAAACTGGCAAAATCCCAAGCCCAGCTCACTCCCCCAAGAGATTAAAAACATGTACTTAAACTTGCCTTTCTCATTATTATAATGAATTCCTTGGTGTGGGGGATTAGCAGCATTAACAAGTTCATCTTTACGCTTGGCTTGAGTAGCATGAATGGCTTCTAAGTGGCGTTCCAGAGTGATGGATATATTTTCATGGACAGGGCTACCACGAAGCTTTTCCATCTTTCTTAGTAAGGTCAAAACCTTAAAAGAAATATGTATACATTTAGTTAGTTGTAAGCCACACATATTTTAAACTCAACATACCTAACAACTGCTCTAAAACATACTTGATCAATATGAATATATATACTCACTCTGGCTTGTTCCTTTAACTGATCCATAATTAAGCGATCCACTCGGGAAGGATTGGCAGGAAGTCTGGAAACAGGAGTGTTATTTGAAGTGGAGACCCTCTTTCCTGGAAAGTTTCTTGCAAGATCTGCCTCAGTCTAAGAATATAACATATATGAAGTGTGAGATTTGGAGAGGAAAAAAATCATATACATGTAAGATACAGAGACACAGAGAGCTACGTATATGTCGATACACACACACACATACATATACACACATTCATAACCATACATTTTATCTCATATAACTAGATATAGATAATAAGATTTGTCTAGTATCAATCATAATACATAACTGTCACACACTCTCACACACACTCTCTTAGCAAAACACACACACACACACAACACACACACACACACACACACACAATCTTAGCAAAATATAGCTTGATCCTGGGAAATTCTATTTGGCGTCCTCCATTTGACTTTTTCTTATTTCCACATCAGCTATGTAGCTAGGTAGCAGAAGCATGATGTGAAATGCTCCAATTTGTGCATAACCAGACTGAACTCACATCTACCACTGTGAGACCCACTATTACCTTCTTCCGTTCTTTTTCTAGAGCTCGCCATTGTTCATAGCACTCTTCCAGTTGGGTATGAAGTTCATTAGCAGGTCCACTCCGATTTCTTGGTGGCCGGTATTTGTTAAAAGGTGGTGGAAAGGCAAAGTATGGTGGTGTTACTTCCCTACAAAACAAATCACTAACGAAGGGATTCAAATTGGTAAGGCCACCATAATGGAAAACGTCAACAAGCTCTGACAAAGGAAATGTTGATGGTGGGAAAGTAAAGTTAGTTGTTGGCATAAAGGGAGAAGGGTTAAATGGGGTAAAATTAGGGTTTTGTTTAAGCTCCGACACAAAAGGGACGGCAGGAAGGATTGAAGGATTGATGAAATCTGACATATTAACACTATTCTTTTCTTGTTTCTTTCGGAAAATGTTAAACTGCTGACGGTTCTGACCTATGTAACTAGGCTGGGGAATCAAGTTCTTCCTATCTTTTCTATCATCTAGACTCTGTTTTTTGCGGACTCTATATCTATCAGAGTATTCACTAGCAGCATTCTGCTGCAACAGGCAGTTGGATGACAAATGGGCAGGAATTTTGCAATAATGATGACCCCTGGAAGTCAATGGATCATGGGGGAAACATCCCATTTGTATATTTGGCTTCTGATTTTCAGTATTAGAATTTGGAAACCTCAGACCACTATGGACACCATTTGGCATTTGTAACCTCCCTTCCTTCCTGAAGGGTACTGGTGGTGTCTGTGGGTAGTATGAAGGAGAAATCAAAGACTGGTGCATGGGAGAGCCAGAAGACAAGACTGAAACTCCAGACGAAGGCTGACAGCCTGATGCTATTGGCTTCACAAATGGAGAATTTTCCACCAGAACTGGACTTAACATGTTCCCATCCACCCAAATATGCTCCCTGAAGAGTGACTGACAGTTTCCATTCTGTAAAGCAGTATTTATAGACAAATCGTAGTCAAGGGGCTTCAAGAGAATTTCTTTGGAATTTCTGGGAAATTGGCAACCATTATCTTCAAAGTTGCCCATAAAGTTGAAGTTACTGGGATCATTCAGTGAGCTCGTTTCCTGAGATTTCTTGTCGATTACTGCTGACAAATTTTCTTCAGGAAATGGTTGGTTGACAAAGTATAGAGGAGGTGGAACAGATGTTTGTATTTGCTGAGAAGGCATCATACCTTCATTTATTTTAGGAAGCAAATGATTTTCATGAAATACATATGGATCAGCAGCCAGACTGCCCAAATCATTGGAGCATTTCATTTGTTCTTGGATATTAATTTTCATTATCTTCTCATTTGCTCTATCAGGTTTCCAGGATTCCTTTTGAATACTAGCACTATCTTTATATATATTTTGAAAATAAGAGTTAAGATCAGAACAGTTTTTTTCATAATCATTATTTAATTTCGTTTGCTTATAATTAGTCTCACTTTGATTGAATTCTTCATTCTGCAAAGGGAATCCTTTTGGTTGAATAATCGAATTGGTTTTAAAAGCTGAATTATCCAGGTAAGTACTTTTGAAAATATTGTCAGGTAGCTGATTAGAATGGTCTGAAGGAGAAAGCCAAGACTCTACCAATCTAAGATTATCAAATGCACTTTGCAAGTTCTCTATATCAGGTGATGTCTCAAAGTGTCCTTGATTGAAATTCTGTGTTTCAATGAAGTTTGAAAAATCCTCGACAGAATTCCTGAGAGAATATCCTGAATAGTCATCATCATTACCAAAGTTAGGTGTCCATGTGGGAGGAAGGAATCTGGACAAAGAATTCCTATAACAAAGACCACAATTAATAATAATACTCATCATTCTACATAGGCTAAAATATTACAATTATCTGTAAAAATATATCAAAGTCTACATGTTTCTAATCCATATCCCAGAACCAAGCCCTCAGTAAAGTTCTAGAGAAGTCAACATGATTACTTTAAAGAACATGCAGAACATCTCTCTATAATATGTAACAGGGTTTCTGCACAAACTTACCAGTCAGTAACAGGGTCCGGAATATTTGGCTTCTCCAAAATGTTTGAAACCAATCCAAACGTGTCAGGGCCATTTCCGGAGTAACATAAATTGATTTGTGCCCTGTAAAATATATCCACCAAATAATTTTGAGAAATAATTCATAAACAAAATACCTACACCACCATTTATGACCAATTACTTTTACATCAGTATGCACCACATTTTTTTTTTTGGTAAATTACTGTCAAAGTCCAACACTTCAAGGGCATAAATGGCAGGCCAGTAATTAGACAGAGATCAGGATGGTAAAGCCACTAGAGATCATACCACACAAGGCTCAGTTGAAGAAACTTGTGATGTTTTGCCTGAGTAAACAGGAGCACCATCTTTCAACATTTAAAGGAATGTCATTAATGGGTTGATCTATTTGGAAGTAAGTCTCTAATAAAGTACCTCAGGGATCTGTCCTCTCTCCTACACTGTTTAAAGTTTTTATTAATTACTTATAGAAAAACATCAATGCATTCATGTGTTAATTTTGCAGGTTACACAAACCTGGATGGAATAGCTAACATGTTGGACAACAAAGTCAGAAGGCAAGAACAATGAGCCAAAATCAAGAAAGATGCAATTTAATAGAAATAAATGTAAAATCCTATATTTGGGTTAAAAATCAACTTCACCAGTGTAAGAAGGGGAAGGCATATCTAGACAACAGTTTCTGTGAAAAAAAGAGCTGGGGATGTTAGTGTTCTGCAAGTGACACAACAGCCAAAGAAATGGAAGAGAGCTTTCGGTTTAAGAGAAGCTACCATCCCAAACCAGGGAGGCGACAATCCTACAGAGCTCTTCTCAAAGCCTATCAGATCCGCAATACTATGTTCAGTTCTAGATGCTTTATTTTGTGAAAAACACAGTTGGGGGGAGAGGAGAAGGAATAAAAGCTTAAGTGTGTCTAGAAGATAGTACCCAAGATGTTCATAGGTTACAAAGGTCTCAGGACCATGACAGATGAAGGCTGGCTGAAGGCACACGAATGCTGAGACCGGACCGGAGCAGACTTAGGAAGACAACATGAAAGCCAGATGCAAGTTCTTCAAGGGCTGTCATGTAGTAGATTTGTTTTTTTTGTTTTTTGTTAAGGCAGTTGGGGTTAAGTGACTTGCCCAGGGTCACACAGCTAGTAAGTGTCAAGTGTCTGGTCTGAAGCCAGATTTGAACTCAGGTCCTCCTGACTTCAGGGCCAGTGCTCTTTCCACTGCACCACCTAGCTGCCCCAAGATTTGTTTTGTTTTGTTTTTTTACTTGGCCCCTAAAGAACTTGGAACAATGAGTGGAAGCTGCCAGCGGGTAGATTTGAATTTACTGCAACAATAAAAGCTGTCCAACATGGAAATGAACAGGTGCCTAAGCAGGTGGTGGGCTTTCCCTCCCTGGAAGTGTTCAAGCAGAGATTGGGAAACCCAATTAAAAATTCAACGAACATTTATTACATTTCTACTACATCAAAGCACTGAGCTAAGCACCTAAGATTCAAAGAGAAAAAGAAATAGTCTCTCACTTTAAGGAATTTACATTCAAATAGAAGGACATAAAATGTACACAAACGAGTACAACACAAATGAAGGTGTGACAGAGGCAGAGGTAAAAAAGGTATAGACAAGGTACAGCTATAGGTTTGGAATCTCTATGAATGCAGAGAACACTCAGCTATTTGGGGTGTGGGGCAGGGGCTGGTGTACAGACTTAGGGAAGGCCACATACAAAGGGAGATGCTGGCACCACAGGGGAGTCTTGAAGAAAGAAGACTTCTAAGAAGCTGAGATGAGGAGAGAATGCATCCTAGGCATCAAGGATGTTGCAGAGGGACTACTCTTCAGGTACAGGTTATACTAAGTGTGCACTGAAGCCCATTTCCAACTCAGATTCAGTGATACTGAATGCCTCAACTAATAAAAGAACTTTAAAGATTAACCTTTGATAAATTCAGTCAGTTCCAAATTTACTAAATAATATAAATAAAAACAATTTTATAAAATGCTAGTTGGGTTCTCAGACCATACCACACTATTTCAATTATACTTAACTCAGTTGCTGAGTTGCTAGACTTCCTGCAGTTTCTATTAAGAATTCCAGTCCTTTTCAATCATATTACTGCCTTTGTAACCACAACACACAAGAAGGCTGCCTCCTGCTTTCAAAGCTGAGAAGACTGGGAAACACAAGTTAAGCAGCTTCAGGATAAACTGCAAAACAACTACAGCTCCAGACTGACCTGTAAGTTACAAGCAGCTCTTCAACAGAGCAAAAGGATCTTGTATCACTTTTAAAAGTTCTAGTGATTTCTCAAATATCTCAAGTGGTCTAAGCGTGCATTCTCTTTTGCCCAGAAGGCAAGACCCTGCACAGCTTAATGTCTGAAGTTTAAAGGGTGTACAGGGCCTTAGGTTCCAACAGCACCCCCAACCCTCTATCCGAATTCCAACACCTCTGTCCTGTTGGACAACAAAACCCAACAGTATCCAATCATAAAAGGTAGTAGTCATCCTCAAGATTTAATGGGGCTGGGACAAGGAAAAATAAAGAAGCCAATTAATTAGAACACAATCAATTCCACTTGGCCAAATTCTTATTTTGCCAATAACACCCTTTAAAGCAACCGCGGTCTAAAAATAGTCAAGAGGTATGAAAGAGCTGAAGTACTGCAGAACCCCTGCAATTAGATGTAAAATCTTTTGGGCACTGACTCTTTGGTCGTAAGATACAAAATACTTTGAACAAATTCTTCTAAGATCAAATTATAACCTCTTGTTCCATAGGAGTCATGCAAAAAGTTAATTATTGACACAGGATGTAGATTACCTCAATTCTATTGACAGTATAATTCTGAGGCAGTGTAGTACACATATGGTGAAAAGAACAGTCGCTTTGAAGTCCAAAGACCAAGATTCAAACCCCCAATCTGTCACTCACTGAATGTATGGCCCTAGAGAAACATCTTCATCTTTCGGTGTGTTAACTTTTTCTTCTAAAATAAGAAATTCATTGATGATGATGATTTCTAACGTCCCAATCAGCTCTAAACACTCTGATCCTATTTTGTTAGCGCATGAGGAAATACTAAAGGGCTGCTCTCTTAGGTTTCAGGATCCCCAGATGAAGGATGTGCTATAATTCAATTATTATGTTAGCAAGTATTTATTAAGTTCCCATAATGTGCAAGGCATTACAGATACAAAACCAAAACTGTCCCTGCCCTCATGGAGCTTCCACAACATGTGCCGAGAAAAGCAAATACCAAATGATTTAAGGAGGGAGGGAGAAAGTACAAGTTGAGGAATCCCAGAAAGAGAAGGGAGCTGAATGAAAGGAGAGGATTCTAGGAGGTCCTGGGGGGAAGGCGGAAATGGACTCCAGCATGTAGAAATGATGTATGTGAATGCGTGAAGGCAAGAAACAAATGGTGTACTGAGCTTAAGGAACAGCTAGCTGTCCAGTCTGATGGAAACTCAGAGTATGTGAAGGGGAATAATAGGAGTTTTAAGGCTGGATAAGTGGGTTAATTAGACTGTGCAGGGCCTTAAATGACAGGTCAAGACATTTCTATTTTGTTCTAACAGTAGGAAGTCATTAAGTTTTTACTATTTTGGCATCTATATGAAGGATGGATTGGAAAGGAGAAAGACTGGAAACAGGGAAACTAATTTGGAGACTTCTATAACAGACTAGGGAAAAGGTGACTAGGGTCTGAGCTACATAGGGGGTCATTTGAGGTAAGATGATGTTATAGAAACAGAATCTACAAGCCTGGCAAATAATGAGATATGGGGGGTAAGAATGACTCCTAAGTTATGAACTTAATAATCAAGAGGACAGTTGTATAAACAACATATTTACTTGATACCTTTCATTGGCATAGTCTTGAAAGGCAGTGGGTGGGCTAGTGTCATCTCCATAAACTGACCAGTTACTATATAAACCAGAAGATTCCAGAGATGGTGTATTAGTAATCTCACCCAGCAAAGGACTGAATAACTGGGTGTCCATTCCTTGTTGCTTACAGTTTACCTGAAAGAAAACAAAAAGATAATTTAAGCAGATTAAAAAATCATATTTGGTAAAAAGGCACAGAAAACTTTAGTTTTAGTTTAGATGACTGAGGAAAGTACTTTATAGCAATTGACATTTTTCTTAAAAAAAAAAACAAAACAAAAAACAACTTTCCTAAATTATAACACCTTATTTATCCAAAACATTCACCTTACAACCTCAATTACCTAGCATATGGCCAAAACCCCGGAAGAACAAAAAAGGCCTAGGTACACAGTCCAGGGTCCACGTCCTGATGTCTATACCTTCACAAGTGATCCTCTCTAGACCTCTCTCAGAACCTGTTAGGCTCACAGAATATGAAGAGTTGAAAAGTAGCTGAGAGGTTGAGTTAAACCTCCCAACCCATCTCCGACATCTCTGAGAGAAGTTATAGTCTCTACTCAAATGATTCCAAAGAACCCATTACTTCATTTTCTACATCTGGACAGCTCCAATTATTACTAAATTTTTCCTTATTTTGAGTCAAAACCTAATTCCTATTTCTTTTCTCTGCGAGCAGTACAAAATAAAGTCAGAATTTCAGAGCTGGAAATTCCCATGATAACACATCCAACAAGTGAAAGTCCAATCTTTACTTGAAAATCTCCAATCCTCTAGCTCTCCCTTCCCTCCCTCTCTCATTGTACTTTTAGATAGCTCTAATTGTTAGGAAGATTTTCCTAATATCAAGCCTAAATTTTCTCCTTTGTAAGTTTCTCCCATTGCTCCCAGCTTTGGCTTCTGGGCCTTTTCAACACAACAGCCCTCCAAATATTTCACCATTGCTAACGTGTATTCCCTGTCTCTTCTCCAGGCTAAATAGCACCTAGTTCCTTCAACCAGTCTCATATGACTAAACACGTGCCTTCCTCAATGAACCTCTGCAACTAATGATACTCTGCCTGGATTCATTCTTCAATGGTTAACACATTCTGCCTAGCCCCTTCTACTCTCCTCAGCCCAGTAATTATGAAGTGTTGGCTGCCAAAAATTCAAATCCTGTTGCCTGCTCCCAACTGCCCATTCCTTTATTCCCACTTTCCTAAACCCAACCCCACATTCAATGTCATACTCCAAATCTGCCTGCCTCTTCCACTGTGCCCTCTAGAATGCCCACCCCACAAGCATTCTACCCTTTGACATTCACTGACCCGGCTCTGTCTTGATATACACTCAGTCCAATTAACCTGCTCCCCTTTCTAGTACTAGCTATACTTTTTCTCAGAATCCCCAGCTCTGTGTGGAAGAGTTGGAATGCTCTTTGTTCCCCACTGCCACTTCCAGACTCTCCATTTACCACCACCACTCAGCAGCCTGTCCTCCCTTTGAAGTTCACACTATCCAAACTGCTCCCCCAATCCAGATCCTGGCTACTAGATATTCTTGGAACAGGTCGGTGCTAGGCTCCAGTCTCTCTCTCTCCTCTCCCCAACTCCTGCCTGCATACTAGGGGGCTCCCAACATATTGATGGTCCCTCTAATGCCCTAACTTCCAGCTCCTCAATCTACTCAATTTCCACAACCTGCTCCTTCACCCTACCTCAGCCACACAAGAGGTCATATCCTTGATCTCAACATTATCCATGAGGATCCTACTGCCTGATTCACAAACTCTGAAATTCCTTTATCTGACCCTAACCTTTTGTCATCCCTTTGGCCATGCCTTAGGCCTCCTAACCCTGTTCTCTTTAACTTCAGGGCCCTCCATTCCCTCCACCCAGAATATTAACTGCACTGGGTACCCTCTCCTCTCTTCCCTATTTAGTCAACAACTCATTTCTACACTATCCTCTCCTCAAGTCCCTTGCCCCTTTTTCCTTTTGTTGATCATGCTACCAAATCCCAATCCTGGATTATGTCTACCATCTGCCTCCTCCATTCTTATTATGTTATTTCTGTTAAATGTTCCAAGGAATCTTGAAGTACCTTGATGTATGCATAACAGATATCTTACTGTAAAAGAGCCTTGAAGGTGGTGTTTTATTTTACAGAATCAAATGCTTTTTCATAATCAACAATAGCTCAATGAGATATTACTAGATTCTCTATACCTTTCAAGTAATTGTAAGATGGAAAAGATGTGGTTCCAGAAAACATCTTAGTCAGTAAACACCTAATTTACTTGCCAAAGGGAGAGAAGTAGCTGCCTAACTCAAGACTGGGCTAGACTCTTTTTATGATGGCAAAGAATTGGACATTGAGGGGATGTCCATCAACTGGGGAATGACTGAACAAGTTATGGTATATGATTTGATGGAATACTGTTGTGCTATAAAAAATGATGAGCAATATGCTCTCAGAAAAACCTGGAAAGACTTACATTAAACTGATGCAAAGTGAGCAGAACCAGGAGAATATTGTATATAATAACAGCAATACTGTGTGATGATCAACTGTGAATGACTTGGCCAGCAATATAATGACTTAAGACAATTCTCGAGAACTTATGAAAAAATGCTATTCGCTTTATTTTTCTTGGGGTTTTTTTTTGGGGGGGGGTCTGTTTTCTTTCACAACATGACTAATGATAATGTTTTGTATGATTGCACATATATAGCCTATATCAAACTGCCTGCATAGGGAGGAAAAGGAAGGAGAGAATTTAGAACTCAAAATTGATTTTAAAATGAATGTTGAAAACTGTTTTATATGTAATTGGAAAAAATATTTTTAAAAAAAGACTGGGCTACTTCTCAGCAATGCAAGGATCTAAGACATCTCCAAAGGTCTCATGATGGAAAATGCTAACCACATCCAAAGAAAGAACTACAGAGTGTGAATGCAGATCGAAGCATAATATTTGCTATTTTTTTCTTCTGTTTTATTTTCTTTTCTCTTTCTTGTGGTTCCTCCTATTGGTTCTAATTCTTCCTCACAACTTCACTAATGTGAAAATATGTTTAATAGGAATGTATATGTATAGCCTATATCAGATTGCATGCCATCTTGGGGAAGGAGGGGGAGAAAAATTTAAAACTCAAATGCTTATGGAAGTGACTGTTGATAAATTAAAATAAAATAATTTTTTTTTAAAAAAAGACTGGGCTAGAATATAAACTTGTCTGTAAAATCTTACCCCAAAAAGACAGACAGTTATGAATAGGACTATCTCTTCAAAAGGAGAAAAGCTATGGTAGATACAACTAATTTTTTAAAAGCTTGGCAAGACTGAGCAAAGCCACCTCAAGTGCATTTAAGGATGAAAATGAAAGTACTACAAACTTAAGAAAAATGAAAAAGATTTGGAAAAAAGTTTTTCAAGAAATTTTTTTTGTTAAGAATAGTGGAACTACTCTCCTTAGACTATAACATCACAGTCCCCAAGGTGATTAGAGAGAAAGAAAAAATGCCACTAAAGGGAGCCTCTATGGGTTGGAACAAGTGTATGTACAGTAGAGAGCCATATTAGAGGAGCTATACTTCTGAAGGCATTGAAGGGCTCATAGGTAACTTATCTGAGAAATATCTGGGAATCTGGGGAAAAAAAAATCTGGGAAAATAGCAAAGTTACAGGAAAAAACCTCTCACTTTATTAATACTGAAAAAAACAGCCATGAAAGCTCAGTAATTATTGACCTATATACCTACTACACTATCTATACAAAATCTGGCTAAGAGTCACCTTATATAGGAATCAAGGGCATTCTCAATGAGAAAGGAACAAGTAGGCTTTTACAAATAGTATTTGACAATGGAGCACATTTTTGAAATCTGCTCTCCCAACATCTAAGTTGGAAAGCTTATGCCCAGCTTTCCCCTCCTCTATCACAAACTCTAGGAAGGAGTAATTTCCCCCAAAAGGTTCCTATCATTTCTACAGCAGTTACCAGTTCATCCTTGTCAGTAAGAATCAGACCCAGAGCAGAATTCAAAAGGTAGAGAAATCACCATGAAGACAAGTTAAAAAGTTATCAGCTACTCTGCTTCTGAGAAGGAGGGCTCCTAGTAGACATGAGGATAGAGTCCCCCATCACCACTCTATCATGCTTTTGTGCTGGGCTTATGTTTCCCAAACTCTTCACATATATCTTTTTTTGTCTAAGCAGCCTGTAATATACATCAATGAAAAAAATATTGTTTCACCTTCCACTGATCTTTACTCAAACACTTGTTTCCACAGCCTTTTAGCACCTGGATATCTTCATGAGTATACTTTCTTAAAATATAATCCCTATCTCCATCCCCTTTAATATATTCTGTTTATTCTGAATAAAGTATACCCATGTGGGCTATAGTTTAGTCAACTCTCATCCTGTCAAGCTTCAATAATTATCTATGAGGTAAAATTTGATTCCTTGAATTAGGACCTCAATTCATCATGTTTGTTTCATCAACTCTGGGCATGTGTATGCCAGGATTTGAGGACCCGGGTTGTGCCTCTCTTTCCCTTCTAGGATTTTGCCTCCTGTAAAATTAAGCTTTAACAACTATTCTTCCTTTACTGTAGCTACTCTGTATGGTATCTGCCTTAGTGGATAGAGAGAGGTGGTTTTCTCCCTCCCATATCACACAGAAAAATTTTAATCTCCTGCTTTTATGCCATCTCATTTCCCAATATGTTCCATCAGAGAACCATACCTTAAAAAAAGAGTTCAACAAAACTAACCAACAAATCATTTAAGACCAATATCACATGTAGTGTTCCCCACCCACTGATTGTCATCTATCTCCTCAAAGAAGGGTGCCAAGAGTCTCACATCTCTTCTCGGAGGCCATGCTTGGTCAGTATGATTTTTACAGCTTTCACTTTCCACTCATTTGTTGTTGCTCCTTCCATTCCCATTATTTAAACTGTTTCCTGGTTCTCGTCACTTCATTTTTTATCAGTCTGCAAAGTCTTCCATGCTTCTTTTCATTTTTTGTTGCTTATTGTGCAATAATATTTCATTACATTCATAGTTAATTTAGCCATTCCGTGCCACTACAAAAATTGTGCTATAAATATTTTAGTCCTTTTTATTTGATTTGTAAGATACCAAACAAATGCATCTTTTTTATTCTAAACTTAAACTCCAAAAGAAGAGCATTTCCACAAAAAGGATTTTCTATGAAACTGTAAATCTATTTTCACGTTGTTACTTGAAAAAAAGAACATATAATAAATTCTATAAATTATCTTCAAAACTGTACTGCTTGTTCATGCTTCCTTCTGAATTTCCTTCTGTTTTCTGGTGAATCTTATAAAATGTTATTGAAACATCAGTATTGTTAAGTCCACTCCCCAAACCCTTAGGCTTACAATGTTTGATTACATTGGGCTTGTCAACTAAAATTCCATTGGCCTTTTTTTTTAAACAGTAATTGCTATTAAATTAATGCCAATAAATTAAATTGTTATTAAATGTCTCAAGAAGTTTAAGTTCTCCCGTGTGTGTGTGTGTGTGTGTGTGTGTGTGTGTGTGTGTGTTGGTGGGGGAAGTCTTCAAGCAAGCAGATATCACTGGTCAAGTATGTTATAGTAGGGATTCCTTTCAGGCATGGGATGGACAAGAAGGTCACTTAAGTCCCTCCCAACTCTCAAATTCTATGATTCCATAAACCAGGTTTCTCTCTATTTGTACTTGTAGATTATTTTTTCAATCTAAGCGTAAGACCTTTTCACTTATAACTATTGAACTTCACTTATCAATACAGGTACGTCATTTTTATGTAGACTGGGGTGCTCTATGAAGGCAAATGCCATGTTTTATTCAAATTTTGTCTCTCTACACACAGAGTCAATACTTCATAAACACTTGCTAAATAAACGAACCCAGTGAGATCTATTAGAATTTTTAGTCAACATTTTAGCCATTTTGGTCAACATATTAGTCTTTTTCACCCAACATATTAGCCTTTGCCATTTGGGACCACTTCCAAATTTTGTAAGTACGTCTTCCATGTTTACATCCAAGTCTGTTAAAAATCAACAAGACAGGATCAGTGGACCAAACTCTGTGGCATTCCAACAGAGATTTTTCTTCAAACTGACACTACTAAACATGTTTTTGGTATAGTCATTCAACTAGTTATAAATCCATCCAACTAAACTATCATCCACCTTCTATTTCCTGTTCATAAGAACAGTGAGATTTTGCTAAATGCCTTCCAATACAAAGGCATTCTATGTCTAAAGTGTAACCCCCAAATAGCTAAATACTCAACTTTCCTAGTGCCTCCATCACATGTTTTGACACAATATGAACTTAACAAATGTCTTAATTATTAATTAACTGAATAAACTTTACAGTGTAATAATGAAGAACAAAGGTGAACCTCATGCAATGTATAAAAAGAGTGGAATGTAAAATGTGAATTCACTCAGTTGTTTTCTCATTCAAAGGAGATGGATGCAAGGTTCACTACTAATGAACTAGTGCTAATCAAAAACCATTAAGTGCCTTCAATGAACAGAAGAACTTTGTGTTCAGTCCTGAGAGGGTCAAAAGAATTTATATAAGACTGAATCTGACGTCACAAGGCCCGTGTTTGAATACTTGTTCTCCTGTCTGTATAAACTTAGACAAGTCACTTAACCTCTCTGACATTGTTTCCTCATCTGTAACAATTATGAATTCAAAATCATATGTAGAACTGAAACGAGCCTCAATAGAACACAATCCTTAAGGACAAGGACTGTTCTCATTTTAGTTTTTGTATCAACAGAATCTAGTATGGCAATCTCAAATCAACAGCTAAATCTACAGGTAAAGAAGAATTAAAAAGCCTAACTGCTATGTAACTGACTGTAACTATAGATGAGTAATTAACTTAAGCCATAAACTGTAAAATCAATTTTAAATGCCTATGTGCCAAATGCTGGACTATATTAGAATATTCTCATATTACAAAGGCCTTCTAGCCTAATAACTTAAAATTGTTTGGATTTGCACATTTGCAACTTCTTCATCTCATTTTGGAGTCATTGAGGTTATATGTAACTGATCTGTCATGACTTAACATTACTTGGATCTTTTGTTTTTCCTTATTAGGTCAATATGCTGGCCTGATTTGCAACTTGTAAGCTGTACAGTCAGAGATATAACACTTACAATTTTCTGGAATTCTACTGGTAAGGGATTAAAAAAAACAAACCATGCTTCCTTTGTTAGTTAGAATGTTTTTTGAAAGGATGGGTGATTCCAAACTAGACAGAAACCCTCTTTGCAAGTGCTACAAACATGACTCTAGTCAATATGAACTCTAATTCTCTGAAATGCTACTCTCTAGCTCTGAACTCTAAAATCTCACTCAGCCTCACTTTTGCTTTAACAGTCCTTCATCAATGCTTGTGGCTGTTCTCATGTTTCACTGGTGACGCGAAGGTGGCCTTGCGTTCCCAAAAGCTATGCTGACAGAGCACAAGTTCTCTCAGGTCCCACACTAAGCCACAAAAGTGGACCAATAACAGACTGTGGCAGGACCAGGCTGGCTCTCGGTACAGAGAAATCTCATGGCCACAGAATGAATTTTTCTGGCAATGGGAAATCACAAGGAAATACTAAGGTAGGGAGGGAAAATGCTTGCTCATGACATCACAAATCACCTAAAGATAAAGCTTTCTGATTAAGCTTAAAATGCAATTGTGGCAATAACCAGAATATAAGAAATATGAACTTAATCCCATTTCTAAACCTAAAGATCTGATAACTAAAAGGAATTTGCTCTATCATTGCATCATAGACTTAAAAGCTAGAAGGAAGGAAGGGATCATCTAAGTCCAACTCCCTCATCTGACAGTAAGAACAAAGTCCAAATTCAAAACTAGGTCTTCAGCCTCCAAAAATCAGTGCTTTCACCTTTTAACCTACTGGGAAATCCTCCACCTACCATCCAACCCCACACACGAGCAAAAATGAATCTCCTGATGCATAAAAGAACAAAATGAAGTGGATTCATAGTCAGAGGACCCTGGTTCAAATCCCAGTTCTGCTACTATTGCAATCCACTTACTCTCTCTAGGCCTCAATTTCCTCATCTGTCAAATAAGGAGGTGGGTCTAGATGTCCTCGAAGGTCTCTTCCAGTTCTCAATTCTGTGATTCTATGTTCTTACTGCATTTTCTTGGCTTGCAGACAGAACCTGAACATTTTCTCTCAAAGTTTTCTGGAGAACTCTAGTCATTCTAAAACTGCTTCTCATTTTCCAGGAAGTCTCTCCTTTCCATCAAATAGACCCTCAATCCCACTCCCTCTACATATATCACTATCTCATAGCTAGCTCAAGTGAAAAATACCTGCATACTTACCCACCTATATCTCTGGTACCTTGCCTGCTTCTCACCAAAAATGAAAACAGAGAAAGGTCTGCAGCACTATTGCCCCCTGGAAAGCAGTGGCAAGGGCTAACAGACAACATTAGAAGGGAACAGTTAGTTAGAGGAATACATAAAACAACCAACAAGCATTTATTAAGTGCCTGCTATGTACCCGGCATGTTGGGCACTTAGGTTAGCTATGGGGGTAACAAAGAAGAAATGTGAACTAGTCCCTGCCCTTGATGACCTCACCTTTCATAAGAGGAAACACGTATGTGCACATCTAATAATAAGTCTAAGTTGGCATTGGGCTGCGAAGGGTTTTGACCCCCAAGGTGAGTTTATGTGAGATCTCAGATGTAACAGGGAACCACTAGAGTTTATTGAGTAAAGGACTCGATCACCTGAGCTTACGTGTGCAAGATGGCCTGGTGTGTGGAAACCAACTAGGACACTTGCCAGAGCCCACACAAGAGGCCCTGAAGTGGGTGGGGGCTGAGTGAGTGAAGAGAAGGCCTGCAAGTACAAAGAGCAAGACTGGGCAAGCAACTGGATATATGGAATGAAGGAAGGTGGAGAGTCCAGGACGACACCAAGGCTGCACATCTGGATGATGGAAAGGATGGTGGTGCTCTTGACAAAAATACTGAAGTACAGAGGGATAGGTTTGTGAGGGAAATTAATATTTTATTTTTTCTTCCAATTGCATGTAAAAACAATTTTTAACATTCTTTTTTTAAATTCTGAGAAGGCAATTTGATAGAGGTTACATATACGTGTGCAGTCATGCAGAACATAATTCCATACTTTGAGAGGGAAACTGAGTTTAACATGATGAATCTGAGATGTTTGTGGGACAATCAGTTTAAAATATTCAACAGGCAACATGTGATAGAGGATTGGAGTTCAAAAAGAAACTAGGGCAGAATACATACATGTGAGACTCATCTGCACAGAGATGATAACCCTTAGGAGCTAATTAGGTCACTAAGTTAAAAAACAGATAGGAGATCCAGGACCAACTTGGGCACACCCATTATTAGGGAGTATGGCATGGATGTCAGACCAGCAAAAGACACGGAAGAGTAGCGACGAAAATAGGAAGAGAACCAAGAGAGAGCAGTGTCACAAAAACAAAGAGGAGGAGATGGTAATGGTAAGTGTTCCATCAGATGTGGCAATTAAGAAGGGATCTCTGGTTACTTTGACGAGAGCAATTTCAGCTGAGATGAGTTTTGAAGCCAAAATACAAAGGGCTGAGGAATGAGAGTAAAGTGGAAGCAACAAGCATAAAAAGCTTTTTCTAGGAATTTAAATGATAAAGGGAAACGAAGATGACAGTCTGCAAGAAAGTTCAGCCTAATAAAGAGTTGTAAAGATGAAGAAGACAGGGTTGTGTCTGTCCTTCCCCAGGGAAGGAGACAGTAGAAAGGGAGAGATGGAAGATTACAGAAAGTAAAATAATGACCGTTGAGTATGATCTGTTAAAGAACACAGAAGGAGCTAGGATCAAGGCTCTATGCAGAATATTTGTCCCTAGAAAGGAAAAGCGCTTCCTCTTCCTCCCCTCCAGAGATGAAGAAACAGGGAGAAAAGAATCACAGAGTGGCTGCAAAAAGTACAATGCCAATTTTAACTAGGGTTTACCAAAGAGGTTAGAGTAAGGACCAGATCATCCCAGTTCTGATAGATTCCATTAAAAAAATTAATTTCTCTCATGGATACCAAAATATTAATAGCAGCGTTTTTTGTAATAGCAAAGACCTGGAGACAAAGCAGACTGGAGAAGGGCTAAACAAATTGCAGTACATGAATGAAATGGAAAGTTACTGTGATGTCAGAAACAATGAATACGACAAATGCAGAGAAACATGTAGACTGTGACTAGATGAAAAATGAAATAATAATCAGGTAAGCAACATATATATTAACTACAATGTAAATTAAAAGAACAACAAAGATGGAAATGTTTGTGAAATGTGAAATGAGAAATGTGAAACGACCGAGTGTCCAAGCTTGGTCCCAAAGAAAGGAAATGAGAACGGATTTCCCTCCTGTCTCTGTACAGATACAGAGCAATGAGTGCTGAATGCTGCACATCACGTCAGACTTGGCTAATGTGTTCTTTGGTGTTGCTAAACTGTTTTCCTCCTCTTTTTAATTCATTGTTAGAAGGGAGCAGAAGGACACACTGGGAAATATAGGTGATGTAAAAATATAAGCTGTTAATAAAGACATTTTAATAATAAAGTTGAATTTCTATGTCACCTTGAGTATAATAAATATCAATACACAAATCTGTAGTAAAATAATCATCATAAAAATGCAAGAACAATTAACTGATCTCACATACTAAAAAGCTGATTACATCAAACATCTATTTCAATCAGCCAACCAGTGAATTTAATTGAAGGCTACCATAATTCCCAGCCCTATGATCCTTTCTCCTCAGGACATATGAGGTATGGAAGTCATGATCCCTACCTTCAAGGAGTTTATGACTACTGAAAGAATACAAGAAAACAGATTAATCTGAGCTCTGGCACTAACTGTATGGCCTTGGACAAATCACTTAATCTCTCTGTACCAAGTTTCTTCCTCTACAAAATAAGCAAGTTGGATTAGGTTAGCAAATCCTTCTACATCTATCATTCTAGAGTTTTATTGGTTAAGTGCCAAATGAGGTGGTATTATGGTACAAGAAAATATCATAGGCTAGAAGCTAGACCTTAAAGAATGAGTAGGATTTGGATAGAGAGGTGGAAATGGAAAAAAGTACTGCCTGGATCAGGAGAATGGAGCCTTAGCATTGGGGTGGCAACACATAAGGCACCCTTATGTGATGGTAAATACACCAGCCTGAACAGAACAATGGTACAAAGTGAGAAGTAGGAGATATGGTTGGAAAGTGGGTTAGGATGGTAACCAACTGTGAAAGCCTTGGCTACTCTGATGGATACGACACATGTGATGATCCATGACAGTTCCAAAGGATTCATGATGAAAAATGCTATCCACCTACAGAGAGAGAACTAAGTGACTCTAAGTGCAAACTGAAGCATACTTTTTTCCTTTATTTTTCTTGCTCCCCACCCTCCCTCCCCTAACACAACATGGTTAATATGGAAATGTTTTGCATGACTTCATATATATAATAGGTATCATCTTTCTGGTCTTTTCAATGGGTGGGGGATGGGGTGGAGAGGGAAAGAATTTGGAACTGAAAATAAAAATTACAAAGGAAGGAAGGGAGGGTTAGGGTCAGATTGTAGAAGTCCTGAATATCGGTTTAAAATATCTGAACTTTATTCTGTAGGCAACAGAGAACCACCCAAGATCTGAGTAGGAGAATGACAAAATGAAAGGGGTATTTTAGGTAAAGTAATCTGGTGCTGGAGTGTGTGTCTAAGATATGCTAAAGGAACAGTACTCCTTGCAGAGGCCAACAGAGTTACAGCCATGAGTCCCTTCTGGCACTCCGTACTCTTTATCAGTCACCAACAATGCAGATGCATAAAAAAGGGTGTGTAAAACTGGGGAACCAACCAGAGGATGAGAGGAGCCCCTGAATTAGAAGGCTCTGTTTGACTCTGGAAGCTCTTTAGAAATTCCTAACTCTGACACGTTCACTGTCTGGGGAATCAGTCAGCAAGGCCGGACATAAAAGGCTCAGACCCTTGCCACCTCTCTTTGGGGTTGGGCTGCCAGATGTTTAACTGCAGTGCTACATCTCATGGCATAACTGGAACCTACAGACTGACTTGGGAGAAGTCCACAAACACCATCTAGTAGGCAACCATACTGGACCTGTTTCTTCTTACTACCCCATCTTCTCTCTCCATTCACTCAGTGGCCCTTTTGAGTTCCCAAGTCCAAAACATGCAACAATATTATACATGCATTCTGTAAGACAAAAGTCCTGCTCCAATTAAAAAAACACTACATTAATAATACAACAAATCAAATCAGGAAAGAGAATAATCCATTAGAAATAACTTTTTAAGGTGGCTTTTTAAAGAGCAAATAGCTGTAAAGTTAAGTTTAATTGGTTATTTATAAAAAGGAAAAAAATTTATTCAAGAAACATGAAAAAACATTCAAAAAGACTATGTTTTTATATAACTATTGAAAGGCCACATGAGAACCCCTGGGGTTCTCGTCCCAGCCTCACCACTTACTCATTAGCCTCTCTGAGCTGCAGTTTCCATTTCTGTAAAATGAGGAGAATGCCTATACTCCGCCTCCTACCCAGGACTGTCATATGGATGTATGTTAAATTTACAGGAGGATTTACAGAGTTAGAAATGACCTCAGAGACCATCTACTCCAAGTTTACAGCAGTGCAAGCAGGCTTAAGTTTAGTGACCTGTTCAAGGTCCCAGAAGAAGTAAACAGGATTTGGGTCTTTCAACCCTAATTCCAGTGAGGAGCTTTCCACTGCACCACACTGCCTCTCCTAGTAAATGAATGTTTGGAAAATGGTAAAGCACTATACTAATATGGCATTAGCATAAATAAAAATGGAAGGAACTTCCCCAATATTTCATGGGCTCTGTGTTCTCACTGATATAAGCGTGCCCACATTTGTGTACACGTAGCTCATCTATCCATACTTTCTCATTCATACTATTCTTGTCCAATGTTAATATACAGACCTTTCTCAGAGAATTAAATCACTAGAGTGACTGAGATCTTCCCCAAGGTCATAGGAACCAATTGGGTCCTCAGACTGCCCATCTGATTCATTTGCCTCTCTCACACCATGTGACCTACCCACCTCTTCCCTCCATTTCTTTTATGATATTCTTCCCACACTTCCTGCACTTCAATCATAACCAGCAATATGGGGTGGCCCATGTGCAACCACCATGCATTTCTCTATTGACCTTTGGGTCTTCCTTAGAACTCGATACATTGGAAAGAATGTAGGACTTGGTGCCAGAAGATGGTTTCAAATCCCGGCTCTCTCTCCTCCTACTAGTGTGATATGATCTGCACCAAGTCATTTAACCTTATTAGGCCTCAAGTTTCTTCATCTCTAAAACATCTCTACAGCATTATCAAGAGAACATATATATTAAAAGATAGGACAACATATCAGAGTACAGGAAAACAGGCTAGTTAAAAGTACCGTGTACAGTTCTCCAAATAAAACCCAGCCCATTCTCTCCCCTCTAATTGTCAGTCTAACTCATTTGTGCAGCTGCAATGTATTGATGTAGTAATTCAACGGACTGGACAACTACTTATCACAGCCTAGACAAGACTCTTGTAATCACACATTCCTTCCCCTCACAGCTGTCATTTTCCATCCATTGAATCTATCTTATATGGATTGTTAGGCTGAATGCTTTTAAATAATCATAAACTTCACTGAAAAGGTTCTGTAATGTTGTGGGCCTTGATGAGAACAGCACAATGTCATGTGCACAGAAGAACACCCAGGATCACCTGGGAGGTCTCACCAACAATAAGCAGCCCTTCCTCGTACTGGACAGCCATCCTCCAAGAGAAGAGCACACACCTGTGGAGAGTATCCATCCCCATTTTATGTCTCACTTGAACTTAATAATTGGAGAACTAATGACAAACGTATCTCTGTGGTCGCTTTTATCAAGGAATCTTATGTGATCCCGACAGACATACAAAATATTCCCAGTTAGGGAATAGTCCTTAAGGCTGAGTTTTGCTCTATCAAGCCAAATATTCTTTGGTTTTTTTTTTTGGTAATCAACAAAGAACATACACAAATGGCTCTTCTATTCCCTATACAATTCAGTCAATGACGTGTCTGTAAAGATGTGCTTTTATATAGAAAATCTTTTCCAAAAGCCTGCCAGTTCCCTTTTTATAAACAGAAGGAAAAGTCAATGAAAATAATAAACTTCAAACTTTCCAAGTTTAGCCAGGTTTAATTTTAGGCTGATAGATTTTTATTTCCCAGATAAGGGTATATGTGTAACATGCAGATATCCATACACACTTAAGTTTGAGCAATTAATCCAAAACTCAATTAGCTAAGTAAAATCAATGCAGAAATCATAGTTTAAGTATAAAACATTACTATGTAAAGTTTAAATATAAAAACCTTACTATGAATACTAAAGTGTTAAAGGTACTTGCTAAGGGATCTTCTCAACTATTCTTTGCAATGCCCTGGAAAACTGGAGCAAGTCCAGAGAATTAATGGCCAGAGGTTATTATTTAGCAGCAAAATACCAACACGCTCATTGCTTTTAAGGAATGTGCTGGGATTGTATAGTTGAGTAAAGAAAACTCTTAAGTTTCCATCCCGAAAATCTTTATTCCAGCCAAGAAAATAAGCTAAGCACTCTGAAGACACAACTTTAAAATAAACCCTCCACAGATTTACTGACTCACCTGAACCAGAAGTCAGAGTGAGTCAGCAGCCAGGAAGGTAACTACTAAAATCGACTTCACTCAGACTCAAAAGACTAAAAGCCAGACCTTTACTGTCCCACCTGCTGACCCCAATCTCCTCCATCCAACTAAACATAGGTCCCTTATGTTCAGGAGGCAGCTCAGTAACATGAAAAGAGCACTGGTTACTAACTCGAAAGACCTGAGCCTGAATCCCAATTCTGAAATTTTATGACCATGGGCAAATATTTATTTAAACTTTACATGCCTAAACTTTTTCATCTGCAAATGCTTCTACTACTGTGTTATAGGGTTGTTGTTAGGCAAGCACCTGACAAATCTTACGCATAATAAATGTTATTTGTATTTATTTATTTTCATACTAACATTCTCTTTTATAATGGAAAAAGAAGAGACAGGTTAAAGGGCAGTATCAGGGAAAACTTGTGACTAAGAGAAAACTATAAAAGTTGTGACATAAAAACACAAACTACTAAATGGAAATCCAAATGACACACAAATATAGAACCTGAAAGCTCAAAAAAGATCTCAGAGATTATTCAAGTTCAATTCCCTCTAATTACAAATGAAAGAAGTAAGGTTTCAAAAGTCACATGGCTAAGTATTGCCAAAGCTAGGAATAGCACTCAGGTCACTAAGACAGGGAGGGCTCTTACTACTATAACACTCCCATTTCAACTACTACCTTAGAATCCTTAAAAGATGGGCAAAAAGATACTCAAGGATGAAATATCTAATATAGGTCTATACATATTGTAGGGAGAATTGAAAAAATCGAAGGTTATGTGCTAATGTTCACATAGAAAAATTATCTGGGTCTTTAACAAAAAAGCTATAAAATTTTGAAAGTAAGAGGTGAGAACTTCCTATCCTGTGACCCTAATTGGATAACACCTCCTGGAATATAAAATGAAGCACTGCAAAAAGGCAAGGGAAAAGAAAATGAACCTAAGGGTATCAGGTATTTGTTGTGTGAAGTTTGGATTCAATGGGCCATATTTGAGGACCTAGAGGGCCACATGTGGCCTCGAGGCTGCAGGTTCCCCAATCCTGGTGTAGGTAACTCCTAATTTAAAAATAAGAGGGTGATGGGGCAGCTAGGTGGTGAAGTGGATAGAGCACCCTCGCTGGAGTCCGGAGGACCTGAATTCAAATGCGGCCGCAGACACATACCACTCACTAGCTGTGTGACTCTAGGCAAGTCACTTAACCCCAACTGCCTCAGCAAAAAAAAGGAAAAAAATGAGAGGGTGAAAAGATGTATGATTTCACAACAGATTATCAGAAAATTAAAGTTATAAAAGAATCACAGAATTGAAGCCAGAAGGAACCTTAGAGATGATATTGTCTGACTTTGTATTGAGGAACAATTAAGGCACAGAAAAGTCCATTGATTTCTCCTGAGATTACACAGTTCATGTAAACATTTTAAAGTCAATTTTCACCCTTGTAAAAATTTGTCATTAGTCTTTGCTCACCTGTGATTTGTAAAGATTGAAACAATCCCCTGTTTGGACCATGTCCTCACTGTGAACAGTTTCTTTCCACAAGCTTGGGTCATCGCTGCAGGAATAGGAATTTAGGGTTGTGAACCCTGGTTTGACCTGTTTAAAAACAAACTACTATCAAACCCCAGAAACAGAGCTGCAAGTGTGAATTACTTGATCACCTGTGATCAAATTACAGCAGTTAAAAGAAGGCACCAGGGGGTCACCTGAACAGAAATCATCATTAGTCCAACCTCCTACTTCCGGGAAGCTGCAGGACACTCTAACCATTCCAGACAGAACAGTACATTCTTTTCTTCAATTAAACATACTTACTTCAAAGGAAGCACCTCAATGTTAACAGGTACATACTCATTGTAAGTTTTATCTAATGAAACAATTCTCAACCACTTGTTTCAAAGCACTAGAAAACTGAACAACTTCCCCAAAGTTTTCAGGTAGTATTGGAGTCAAAGAGACACTAAGTAGCAATGGTAAATTACATGATGGGAGCAGCACTGTGCTAGCTCTGCTTTCTGGGATTTTAGTCTCTGCTGCAAGATTTACTGGATGTATGAACCAGAAGAATCTAAATTCTCTGAGGGCAAGAGTTCTTTCATTTCTCATCTTTGTATCCCCCAGGCCTAGCACTTAATGTTTGCAGAACTGAATTTATCCTGGGTAAGACCAGTCTGAATCTCAATTCCTTCATCTGCCTAATACCTGTAGTAACCATCTCATCCACACCAGCTCTGCAATGTACAGGGTCACACAGAAATCTTGCCCCAGGGTCAAACAAACAGCCAGTATGTGCCAGAGGCAAGGCTTCCTGATGCCATGGGTGGCTACGCTGTACTCACACAATCTCAAGGGTAAAGGCAAAATAATGTCAATGTCGGGGGAGGGGGGGTGAATGGGGGTGAGGGTTGGGGTGGGTTGCGAATAGCTCAGCAAACTTCAAGTGCTAGAAAATAGGAGCTATTATCAAAAGTATGTGCTGGGAAAAAGGAACTATTTATAAAACAAAGTTAAAATGCAACTTATTTTTTGCTTTCTAGAGTAATATTCCAAATCCTCTTAAGCGTTACTAAAAATTCATTTTTGTCCTAATGGAATTAAATTCAAAAAGCACATTTCCATATGACTACATTTAATTTTTTAAACAAGAGAATAAGGGTTTTGCACACAAATAACAAGCTACAAACTAAGTTTTGCAGCACAAGTAAAGAAAAATAAGAAAAATAAATTACAACCAAATGGAAAACATTTGGAAAAGTAGGTACACCTAGCAAGAGGTGATTTAAGTAGTTTTCTTTAACTTCCTTTGGACCTCCAAACGTCCAGTAAAATATTAATGCCCTGGGCAAGGAAATGCTGGTAGCCAAAGGAGTTTAGAAAGCAGGTCCTTCAGGCCAGTTAGCCAGTTTCCACCAGGGTACTTAGAGAAAGACAAACTTTTTCTATGCCCCAGCCATTAAAAGACAGCTGCAGGATTTAAGAGGGTCAGAAGCCCAAACAAGAGATGGGATATTCGCTAAGCATTCATAATCAACTAGCTTCCCTCTTTCCTCCCTTTCCCCATTAGAATCACCAAGATTCCGCCTCAACTACCCTGGCCCCAAAGCAAAACCGGGAAACCATGGCTACCGCCTCCCGGACTTCAAGCAGACTCGTCCGGGTCCGGGAGGGACGGCTCTCCTGGGACGAAGCAGAGTGGCCTGCGGTGGCCCGGATGGTGGGGCAGCGCGGTTCCCCATACACACGTACCAGGAGGAAGCATTGGACTGCAGCGGCAGCGGCACCACCAAAGGGAGGAGGGCAGCCGCAGCCCCGGCCCCTGCTCCTGCCCCAAGCCGAGAGTCTTCGCGTATGGAAACTGTTGCCAGGTTATGGTTAGCGTCCCTCCACCCTGCCTCCGTCCGTCCCCCTGGAAGCGGAGTAACAAGAAACACGCAAGAACCCAAGTATTTGCTGAGGCTTCGGGCAGCGGTTGCACCCCCGGTGCCTTCCCCGTAGCCCTGCAGGCGCGCATGCCACGCCCGGCTCCCCCCACGGGCGCCCGCTCCAGCCCAACGCCAAGGCCAGGGCTCCAGCGCTCGCGGCCCCGGGGGCCGGCCCACGCACTCATACGCTAGCATCGCTCGGGCGGGTCGCCAGGCACTGTGAACAGCCCGAGCCAACGAGGCGGAACGGGTGCTACACCTTGGAGCGACTGCCACGCACTCTCCCAAGCCCGTCTATGCACGTTAGGGCCATTCCGAGAGCTCTGGACAAGCCGTCAGGGCAGACAGCGTCCTTGGTTTGCTTAAAAGTCAAGTTCATAGGAACAAAGACTTCTTAACTAGAAGGGATGGCAAAGGTCATCTAGTCTAACCTATTTTACAGTTCAGGAAACTGAGACCCAGAGAGCTTAAATGACTTGTCCCAGGTTACAGAAATAGGAAGTGGCCAACGCTGACTTAGCCGGCCCGGGAGTCTTCTCATCTTTAGATGGGGATAACAACAGCTCCATAATGCACAGAGCTCAAAATGTGAATTAATTAATTCAGTTGTTTTGTTTATTAAGTGCTTCATGGTAACAGGTACCATAATGACTAGTATACAGAGCAAAAACACAAACATATGTACACTCAGTATAAAATACAGGTAGCTTAGTTATGACAGAAAAAGCCATGGACTCAGGCACCAGAAGGCCTCCTTCTGCTCTTTACTAGCTATGTGCAAGACACTCACTTCCCTCATCTCTAAAATGACAGCGTTAGGAATATGCAATCAGACTGGAGTAGATTGAACCACAGGCTAAGTAAGGAATTTATTTCGATTTTACTGGAATAATGTGATCAGAGCTCTGTGTTAGAAAGAAAACAGTGCAGCTGTGTGTGATGGGGGGATGGGAGAATAGAGGTGGGGGAGAGGGGCAAGGGAACCGATTAGGAGGTGATTGCAATAATCCAGGAGAGTGAGAAGGAGCTAACCCTGAACCGTAGCAGTTGTGGGAATGAACAAGCCTGGCCATAAATTCCCCACGGCTTTTTTCACCTGGAACAGACATTCCCTAACATAACATCAGCAGCTGAGAAAGCAGAAGCAAAGGGGAAAGGGGCTATGGAGCAACAACTAACTGCTTGTTAAAAGCCTGGGCACTGACTCCTCCTGGGCCTTTATAAAGGTGCCAAGAATAAGGAGTAAGGAGCCCAGTTTTACTCTTAGCACTATCAAAGATAGGCACATCGGCCAACATGGTTATCCCATCCAACAAGATGAATACCGAATCCCAGTAAAGTCACTGGGAATCAGTGTAACCCTGTTCGGATAGCACTGGGATCAGCCTGTCTCCAGGAGCACCGCCCTTCCAACCTCCAGTGAAGAGGGCCCGGCCCGATAATCAAGGAAGATGCTGACCAGGCTCAAGGAAATGTCAACAAATCCCAACGGGCCTCTTTCCTTTTCTAACCCTGCTGCTAGGCGATTACCGACCCCCCACAGATGCTGTGCTGAGCCTAATTTTAGATGTGCCTGGAACTGAAGTTCTAAATTAAAGCAGTGAACTTGGGTTGGCTCAACTTTCCTTTTAAATGCTCTCCTTCAGTTTACCTGCTCTTTTCTTAGTAGCAGGTCAATGTGTGTGGATTTGTGTTTTTAAAAAGTTCAAAGGGGTGAGTCAACCATTTTTCTACACCAGGAATCACACATGTCAAATGTTTCTTCTAGATATTTATCTGAAAAAAAAAGAAAGAAAAAAAAACAACCCAGGAGATTCCCAATGGTGAAAGGCAGTGTGTCATATAATGGAAAGCATCAAATTTAGAGTCCAGAAGCCTGTTTGAAGCCCATCTCTGACACTTAGAGTGCAAGATGCCTCTTTGAGCTCAGGTCTCTTCATAGTAAAATGAGGATGGCAATACATATACAAGATAAAGGGGTACTTTGTAAGCCCTAAATCACTACAGAAATGGGAGTTTATGGTAGATGCATTTCTACTGGGGAAATGAGAGGATAACAGCTTACATTAGCCTACTATTTTCCAATCACTATGGTTTCTTCAACCTAATTCAAAGGACTAGCTACTTTCTCCATCCAACAAAGTTCTGTCTTCACAAGAAATTTCCAGAGAAAGTGTAAAACTGCTTTAGTTAAAAAATTCCCAAAATGTAGTTAATAATCTTTTGCATTTACTGCTTTCACACACTAATATTACCTCATTTGGGCCTCCTAACAATGTAGGTAGCAGCACAGGCACTATTAACCCCATTTACAGAAAAGTAAACAAAGGAGTTAACTGCTCAAGGTTGGATAACAAGTTGATGGAACTGTTATCCCCCAGAAGGATAAAGGCATCATCTGTCATAACAGACCAACTTTTCACAATTAAATCTGATCTCTAAGGTTTCATCCTGCTCTAACATCCTAGAAACCATATATTTATTCATTCACTCAAGTAACTTTTAATACATGCAGGGTATATATATGATTCTAGGAATCATAGATAAAGACAAACAAAAGACAGTCCCTGCCTACGAGGACACTAAAAAATACAGTAGGTGTTTATCTTTACAATAATCTTTATCTGCAACCAAGCCTGTGAGCCAGGTACGGTCTAGATTTATTTCCATTTTAGAAATGGCTGCAGAGTCAAGGGAAGGTCATGAGATGACAAGGAGAGGTGGCAGAGCACTTTAACAGGTGGCCCCTAGTCACATCATCACCAAATGAGATAAGGGATGTGAAATATTCTGTAAAAGACTTCATCAATGCGCATCTGCTTTCAGTGATGAGTTTTAAAGAGCAACCTGAGGCTCAGAGCATAGACTTGTCAACTTCTTCTGCCCTTTGTGGCTAAACTTAAAAAGACCATCTACAATAGGTACCTCCATTTTCTCTCCTCTCACTCTTCATAACCCCTTACTTCAGCTTCCAACTTCATCATTTCACCAAACAAACTGCTCTCTCCAAGGTCACCCTCTCCAATGGCCTTTTCTCACTCCCCGTTCTCTTTTGTAGCCTTTGACATTGATGATTACCTTCCTCTCCTCCTACTCTTCTCTCCAGGGTTTTGGGACACCATGCTCTCCTGGTTCTCCTACCTATCCGGCCCCTCCTTCTCAGTCTCCTTTGCTGGATCCTCCTTGAGGTCCCCTCTAACCATAGGTGTCCCTTAGGGTTCTGTCCTGGGCCGTCTTCTCTTCCCCATCTATATATACTACTTCACTAGGTGATCTCATCAGCTTCCATGGATTTAATTATCTGTGTTGATGTTTTTTTTTTTTTTTGCTGAGGCAATTGGGGTTAAGTGACTGGCCCAGGGTCACCCAGCTAGTAAATGTCAAGTGTCTGAGGTCAAATTTGAACTCAGGTCCTCCTGACTATAATGATGAAGCTCTATCCACTTCGACACCAAGCTGCCCCAATGATTTTCAAAACAACCTATCCTGTCCCAAACTCTATGCTGATCTCCAATCTCGCACCTGAAATGGACTTTCAGACATGTCAAACTAGACACTCAATAGACATCGTGAACTCAGTATCTTTCCCCCTAAACCTTCTCTCCCCACCGCCACCCTTCTCTCTTACTGTAGAGGACAATACCACCCTCCCCCAGGCTTGGGAGGAGGAGGAGTCATCTTTGACTTCTCACTCTCTCACCTCCCCCCCATTTCCAATCTGTTGTCAAAGCCTGTCAATTCCACCTTTGCAACATCTCTCTGACATGCCCCATTCTCTGGTGAAGGCCCATCACCTGATGCCTGTGGTGGGTCTGCCTGCCTCAAGTCTCTCTCTACTCCACTCCAGCATGGTGTTCATAAAGCGCGGGTCCAACTACATCTTCTCTCTACTAATGAACTCCAATGGTTCCCTCTGTTTGGTGTTCAAACTCATCCCTACCTTTCCAGTCTTCTTCTACCTTAACCCTCACCAATTACTGTTTAATCTAGTGACGCTGATCTCCTGGCTGTTCCAAGAAAGAGCCATTCTTCCATCCTTGGCCCCCAGGCCTGGAATGCTCTCTTCTCTATCTCCTGGCTTGCCGGTACTCTTTAAGGCCCAACCAAAATCCATGTCCTAAGGGGCGGCTAGGTGGCACAGTGGACAGAGCACTGGCCCTGGAGTCAGGAGGACCTGAGTTCAAATCTAAGCTCAGACCCTTGACACTTACTAGCTGCGTGGGATAATGGGTGAATTTTGCATAGAGGCTGATTTCAGCTGTACATATGAAAAAAAACTTGCTAAAAATTAAAGCTGTGTCAAAGTGGCATGAATTGCCTCGGTAGGTAATAGGTTCCTGACACTGGAGGTATTCAAGCAAAAGTTGAATGCCAAGTCGTCTGAGATACAGCAGAATGGATTCCTGTCCACGTACATTTGTATTAGATGCTTTCAAAGGTCACTGTTAACTCTGAGAACATGTGAATGACATGAGAGTTTTTACATAGCCAAGAGTACTATAATAAAGACAAACAGGAGGGATTCTTAAAGATACCTTTTCTTTCCTAAATGCAAACTCTGTTAAGTTGCTAGAGATAGTAACAACACCCTTAGAGGAATGTGCCCTATCTGCAGAAAGGGTTTTAAAAGTTAACTTCAAACTAACCAAAAGATAACAAACTAGAGATTCTGAGTACTTCCTACCTCTCTCCTCTCCAACTGATCCCTCTCACTTAATCTTCTACAAAGTCACAGATGCTTGATGAGTTAAGAGAAACCATCAGAAATCCTTCTGACAAAGACAAGGTCATACAATAACAGATTTAGAGCTAAAAGACCCTCAAGATCATTTAATACAACCCCTAGGACTAAAGAGCTTAGTAACTCGACCAAAATAACTCAGGTAGATAAATGGCAGGTCTAACATGCAAACAAAGATCTGATTCTAAAATCCAGCACTCTCTCCACTACACCACTTAACCAATCTTTGAGTGGAAGAAATTTGTGATTGACAATTTCAGAGACCCAGGGCAAACTCCCTTCTCTTTAAAACACAAACAGCAGCAGACATTTATATAGCCCCATTTGCAGCTTTTAAAGTACTTAACATATATGATCTCATTTGCTTCTCCCAACAAACCTGTAAGGTAGGCACTACTTTCATTATTAAAGTGAGGAAATGAGTTCAAAAAAGGGAAGCAGTTTGCCTACCAGAAGTGACAAAGCTATTAAGCATCTACTAAGTGTCAGGTAACAGGATCACAGGATAAGACACTTAGAAGTGGAAGGGACCTAAGGTATCTAGTCTCACTCTCTTTGCAGAGGAGGAAAGTAAGGCCCAACAAGGTTAAGTGATTTGACCAGGCTCCCATGACTGGGATTTGAAACCAGGGTCTCTGAATCCAAATACAGCTAGTACTCTCTGGACTGTCCCATAATATTTTGATTCCAATTCCAAATCCAACACATTTCTTTAAACCCAGGAGAACCAAGAAAAGTGTCAAAAATAAAGAATATATTTCAAAGTAAGGTAAATTATCTGACTGAGCAGGTACAGTTGAATGTGCAAAAAAAGTTATCCTTTAGCAATGATTACCAGTTCACAACTAGCCAGACGGGTTCCAGAAAAATGTTTTAAAATGGTTATGTTTTCTAATAGCTGACTGAAGGGCTTATCAAAATGGTATGAGTGGCAAATCCAATACATCAAAAGTCTAACTTTTTTTTATTAGCTAGATGAGTTTTATAATTCTAATAGTCTGTGATTCTTGTTGCTGTTTGTCCTACTTTCTCAAAGGGGACCAAGACATCAGGGAGGTGATGCCATGACTTGCAAATGAATTGGATTTAAGTGAGGGAGGGCTGTGCAAGGTCACCAGCCTCACTTTCTTCTCCGGAGCCATCTGGGTCCAGTGGCAAGGTATAGATCAGGATGACTGAAGATGGCCCCCAATCTGTGATTCTAGTTTATTTTAGGAGGCAAATTGGTGGGCACTGGACTAAGAGACAGGAGAAGTGAGTTTTAATCACTTTTACTACTCTGGGATTCAGCCTTGTCTGTAAAATGAAGGGAGTGGAGTAGATGATCTCTAAGGTTCCTTTCCACACTGGCATGCTATAATTCCATATTTATCTTTCTTTTCTTTGAAAGATAGTTCTTTCATTATCTAGCACTATCCTTCTTCTGAATGATCGTTATTACGTGAAGGACAGTCATGTGGAAATTATTAGACTTATTCTGCCTGACCCTAGCAGACAGAACCAGGGATAATGGATGAATGTTTCAGAGGTAATTATACACGTAAAGTCATGCAAAATATATTTCCATGTTAGTTATGCTGGCCCCTCCACCCTGCCGAAAAAAATAGGCAAAAAAAAAAGTGAAAAAGTATGTTTCAATATGCACTCAGTTCATCAGTTCTCTCTTTGGAGGAAGACAAAATTTTTCATCAGGGGTCCTTTGGAATTGTCTTGGATTATTGTACTGATTATGAAAAAAAAACTTAGTAAAAATTAAAGTTGTCTCAAAGTGGGATGAACTGCTTAATGGAGTGTAATGGAGAGAACTATGGGTTTCCCGTGGGCAGGGGATGGGTTCACTATTTTGTCTTCAAATTTACAATGCCTACCTCAGTCCTGGGAACACAGCAGGTGATTAATAAATGCCCACCGCATAGGTGCCCATTATTTATTAATAAGTGAGTTCTGCAAGGAGACAAAAGTTTAGACGAGATTGGACCCCACCCTCAAAGAGCTGGGAGACGTCACCGAGAGGACCACCACGATCCTGACGCTCCGAGGGGCGCACGCCACGGGCTCCGGGCGCTCCGAGGAGCCGCCAGCATCCGCTCTACGAAGAGGACGTGCCTCCCCTCTCCTCCCCTCCCCTCCCCCTCCGCACGCTCCCTGAGGCAGCTCATCGCTGGGGACAGAAGGGGCGCCCTCAGGAGCCGCAGCCCACCCGCCCGGTCCGCCCCCTCCACAGGAGCCGCCTCCTGCCCCTCCTCACCTCGGGGTAGCAGGCTTCCGCGGCAGCGGCGGCAGCTCGCGAGGCCACGGGCTCCGCGCTGTTGGCCACCATCTCGCTCTCTGCTCCGACCCTCGTCTGCACCTCCAGGCCCCGCTCCCCAGCCGCGGGCTCCAGAGGAGACTCTCGGAAGTTGTGGCCTAGGCAGCCAAAGTCCCACCTCCCACTTCCGGGGGTGCGCGCGCACTCTCTCCACGCTCCCTCCACTCTCCGATGTGGCGTCCGTTTTTTCCCGCTGCCTAGGAGAAGGGGGCGGGGGAGCAGAATCTCATCTGGCTGTGCGCGCACCTCCTCTCCCCCTTAACCCCGCCCAACTTTCCCCTTAGTCTGAGGCGTCAGTTTCTGCCCGCTGCCTGGGAGAAGGAGGAGGGTGCGTGGGTTCCCGCGCGGGTGCGCGCTCCCCGAAGACTTTCCCCCTTCCTGCCCGCCAGTCCTCCTGCCTGCGCGGGGAGCTTGGCGGGTTCGCCGGTGGACGGCGGCCAGGGGCGGGTGGTTGGAGCCATGGCTATTGGGAGTCCGCCTGGTTCCCCAGTAAGGCGGCGGTCAGGCTGGACTCCCATAGGTAGCCGGTTCCTGCTGGAAACAACCTTAGAGGCCGTCTAACCCTGTCTTTATCCACGGGGGAAACTGAGTCCCAGGGAGGAATCACAGTCTAGCAGCGACCGAGCCCCGGACTGGAACTTTAGTCCTTCCCCTTCTGCTCCTCTACCTCTCCCAGATAGTATGGGAGCCCACACACACATACACCGTCCCACCAAAAAATATCCGACCCAAAGTGGATGGGGCTGACTTTGCAGGTTGTGAGTTCCCCAGACTTCAAGCAGAACCTGTCACGGGGATGGCTAATCAATTGATGAACTTTGACAATTTTTAATCACAGAAAGTAGTTGCGTCTTACGCTGTACCTTGTTGTGGCCCTTTGGGGGAGATTTCGTTTTTTGTTTTGATTAGGGATGGTTACCAAAAATGTAATGGCCTAATCATTAAATTAATTGATTAAAATTTTACTGTGTGCCAGGTAATGTGCAGACTTAACATTTATGTGGTGAATTAATAATAATTTAACAATAAAAGCTAACATAGAGCCCTTTGCAAATTGCTTTACATATATTCTCTCATTTTCACAATAACCACAAGATGTAGGTAGGTAGGTAGGTCCTCTTTTTTATCATCATGAATTTTTTATTTATTTTAATTTATCAACAATCACTTCCATAAGTTCTTGAGTTTTAAATTTTTCTTTTCTCCCTCCCCAAGATATCGAGCAATCTGATATAGGCTATACATATATATTCCTATTAATTTTCACATTAGTGATGTTGTAAGGAAGAATTAGGACCAATAGGAGGAACAACAAGAAAGAGAAAACAAAACAAAAGAAAGAAATAGCAAGTAGTATGCTTCGATATGCATTCAAACTCCATAGTTCTTTCTTTGGGTGTAGATAGCATTTTCCCTCACGAGGCCTTTGGAGATGTCTTAGATCCTTGCATTGCTGAGAAGGGCTAAGTCTATCAATATTAGTCATCACCCAAT
>NW_020954645.1:125464-125573 GCF_900497805.2 Vombatus ursinus
TGGTTCTGCTCACTTCACTCAGCATCAGTCCATATAAGTCTTTCCAGGTTTTTCTGGAGTCCACTTGTTCATCATTTCTTGTAGCACAATAATATTCCATTACATTCAA
>NW_020954645.1:125715-139509 GCF_900497805.2 Vombatus ursinus
TCCACCAACAATGCATTAGTGTTCCAATTTTCCCACATCTTCTCCACCATTTTTCATTTTCGATAGGTCCTCTTGATGGGCTCATTTTGTCCATGAAACAGGTGCAAGGGGATTGAGTGACTTGGCCAAGGTCACACACATGACACGTGTCACTCAACCTCTGGGCCTCAGTTGGCTCATCTGTAAAATAGTTTGAACTAGAGTTCTAAGGGACTCTAAGGTCTCTTCTAACTCAATCTGTCTTAAATGCTTTGGTCAGAATCCCTCCACTAACAAATGTCAAACCCAGGTCCTCCTGAATCCAAGTCTGGTACGACTTAGGAATTCTTATTTAGACACAGGCCAGCCTAGACCCCATTTGAGATGTTGTCCTTCTCTAAAATTCGAGGACTCTCTGATCCTGTAAAATGTCTATTTTCTACTTCCTCTCTCAAGGACAAATAAGTGGAAGGCACATATTTGAAGTGAAAACCATCTTTAGATTACTTTTCCCTAGAGTATTTCCTTAATCCATAACAATAGCTCACATTTCTATAAGCTTTAAAAAAATGTTATAAAACATTATATATTATACAATAATGCATTGTATTATATAATATATAATATAAAAATGTTATGGTAAATCAAAATGTTATAGTAACATTGTGGTAGTACTTTGAAGTTTACAGAGTACTATCTTCACAACTACTCTGTGACACAGTCCCAGTATTATTCCCAGTTTACAGAAGAGGAAACTGAGATCCAGAGACATAAAGAGCTTGCCCCAATTAGATAGATATACTCCCACAAAGAGACAACTAACAACACCAAGCAATAAAATAATATCTGGTTTATAGTCGAGAAACTCAAGTTCTAAGTCAAGCATTTTGCTAAGACAAATGAATAGATGAAATGAAATCAACTGCTCTTTACTGAAGGGAATGACAAAGTCAGAGAGCTCAATGTTGTACCCAAGCCTTCCAAAAGTCAACAAACATTTTTAAACTGCCTACTATTTGCTAAGTGCTGGGGAGACAAACAGAAGCAAATGAAGCTGAAGAAAGGGGGAGGAGGGAACCTCACCAGGACATGGTGAAGAAAGAAATACAGAGTCAGACACTGAGTGGAGGAGAGACTTCCCAGCATAAGAAGGCCACAGAGATGAAGGGATCTTCTAGGGATGAGAAGGTTGCATTCCAAAAAGTTGCATGTTGCATGAAAGTTACAAATCATTTTCCTTCTCTGGCTGTGTCAGGTTACTAATCAGTAAAATAAGGGCATTGATTCATAGGTTCTCAAAGTGGGCAACACTGCTCCCTGGGGAGCATTGGAACCTGAGGGGGGAGTAGCTTCTGGTGTAATTGGGGGGCATTGAATAAAAATAAGGAGGTGTGGAAGCATAAGGAAAGAAGACAAGAGAATTTTGAAAAACCCTTTCGTACATGTTTCATCTGTTGCATAACAAGAGTTAAAGTTGTAGTGATTACATTATTTTCCAAATAAACACACAAAATTCAAGTTATAACCAATCAGTGATCAAGTCTGCCAACAGGTCTTTTTTTTTTCCCCCTCGATAATTTATTTATTTATTTATTTTTAGTTTTTGACATTCACTTCCACAAGATTTTGAGTTTTAAATTTTCTCCCCTTTCCACTCCTCTCCCCCAACCAAGATGATGTGCAATCTGATGTAGGCTCTACTTATACATTCCTATGAAGCATATTTTCCCATTAGTCGTGAGGTAAAGAACAATTACAACTAATGGAAGGAACTATGAGAATGATGCAATAAAGCAAAACAGCAAAAGAAAAGGAGGGCAAATAGTCTGCTTCCATCTACATTCAGACTCCATAGTTATTTCTCTGGGTGTAGACAGCATTTTCCATCATGAGTCTTTTGGAGTTGTCTTAGATTCTTGCATTGCTGTGAAGAGCCACGTCTATCAAAGTCAGTCAACCCACAATGTGGCTGTTATTGTGTACAATGTTCTCCTGGTTCTGCTTACTTCATTCAGCATCAGTCCAAATAAGTCTTTCCAGGTTTTTCTGAGGTCTGTCTGCTCATCGTTTCTTATAGCACAATAGTATTCCATTACATTCATATACCACAACTTGTTCAGCCATTCCCCAATTGATGGGCATCTCCTCAATTTCCAATTCTTTGCTACCACAGAAAGAGCTGCTATATTTTTGTATACGTGGGTCCTTTTCCCTTTTTTTATGATCTCCTTGGGATACAGACCTAGAAGTGCTATTGCTGGGTCAAAGGGTATGCACATTTTGATAGCCCTTTGGGCATAGTTCCAAATTGCTCTCCAAAATGGTTGGATCATTTCACAACTACACCAACAATGCATTAGTGTTCTAATTTTCCCCCATCTTCTCCAACATTTATCATTGTCCTGTTTTGTCATGTTAGTCATTCTGATAGGTGTGATGTGGTACCTCTGAGTCATTTTGATTCGCATTTCTCTAATCAATACTGATTTAGAACATTTTTTCATATGACTATAGTTAGCTTGAGTTTCTTCCTCTGAAAACTGCCTGTTCATATCCTTAGACCATTTCTCAATTGGGGAATGACTTGTATTCTTATACATTTGACTCAGTTCTCTATATATTTTAGAAATGAGGCCTTTATCAGAGACACTGGTTGTAAAAATTCTTTCCCAGTTTTCTACGTCCCTCCTAACCTTGGATGCATTGGCCTTGTTTGTGCAAAAGCCTTTCAATTTAATGTAATCAAAATTATCCATTTTGTATTTCATAATGTTCTCTATCTCGTTTGGTCATAAATTCTTCCCTTCTCTATAGATCTGAAAGGTAAACTATTCCTTGCTCTTCTAGTTTGCTTGTAGTATCAGTCTTTATATCTAAATCCTGTACCCATTTTGACTTTATCTTGGTATAGGTTGTAAGATGTTGGTCTATGCCCAGTTTCTGCCATACATTTTTACAATTTTCCCAGCAGTTTTTGTTAGTGATTTCTGATCCCAGAAGCTGAAGTCTTTGGATTTATCAAATAGTAGATTACTATAGTCATTGACTGTTGTGTCTTGCATTCCTATTCCACTGATCCATCACTCTATTTCTTAGCCAGTACCAAGTAATTTTGATTATTGCTACTTTATAATACAATTTAAGATCTGGTACAGCTAGACCACCTTCCCTGGCATTTCTTATCATTAGTTCCCTTGATATTCTGGACTTTTTGTTCTTCCAGATGAATTTTGTTATTGTTTTTTCTAGCTCTATAAAATAATTTTTGGAAGTTTGATTGGAATGGCACTGAATAAGTAAATTAATTTAGGTAGAATTGTCATTTTTATTATATTAGCTCAGCTTATCCATGAGCAACTGATATTTTTTCAATTATTTAGATCTGACTTCACTTGTATGAAAAGTGTTTTGTACTTGTGTTCATATAGTTCCTGGGTTTGTTTTGGTAGGTAGAGTCCCAAATATTTTATAATGTCTACAGTAATTTTAAATGGAATTTCTCTTTCTGTCTCTTGCTGCTGGGCTTTGTTAGTAATAAATAGAAATGTCAATGATTTGTGTGGGTTTATTTTATATCCTGCAACTTTGCTAAATTTGTTCATTATTTCAAGTAATTTTTTACTTAATTCTCTGTAATCCAATGACAGGTCTTAACAAGCAAGTGTTGGCAGGCGAGGGTGTTGTGCATTGTTGGGAAGTCCAGCATGCATCGACAGAAATATACGCGTGTAATGACTTGTTTACAGAGGATACTATACAGTTACGTGTCATGAAAATTTCAATGCAGGAAAAAACCCACAAATTTACAATAAATTATTAAATTTAAGATATATCATTTTGAAAAAATATATTTTCTATTTTTTTGAAATGACACAAATAAAACATTAAAGGGTTAAAGAAAGTAGATTGGGAGGGAGTACTGAGTAGTGTTTTGTTTTGTTTTGTTTTGAAAAGGGAGCAGTAGGTCAAATAAGTGTGGGAACCTCTGGATTAGATGATCTGTAAGATCCTCCTTCCTGCTCTCCAGAAACCTGTTAGGAACAGAAGTCTTTCCTGAAAAAGACATCCACAACGACCATATTCACACTTGTTCATGTCCATTAAGACTCTCTCATTAACTGAGACTTGAGGGCAGAAATCCAGGCTTTTTTGTCTTTTTCATTCCTCCAACCACATCCACATCATTGAACAAAGACAGGCAGGGGAGAATTCTCTGTAAGCTGGAATTGTTAGGGAAGCTTCATGGCGGGGGAGACTTGAAAATACACAGACAAGGAGAGGGGTAGAAAATGAAGTAACCTAATAAAAATGGTGGCCTTCCAAAACACCAGTGTCCTGAATATCAGAGGTATATAATAAATGCCCATTGAATAACTATCCATTGGTGCCTCAGATGTTTCCATATAACTGAAGCTTGGGGGTACATTTTTGGTATCAAATGAGGGTGGGATTTGTGATTTCCTCACTTTTTCGAGCTCTCAGCTGCAGAAATTCCCACACCCGATACAGATCTGCAAATCCCTTGCAACTTCTAATCCTGAAGAGTCGTCTGGGGCACTAGGAGGCTAAAGTGACTTGCCAAGAGTCACACAGCCAGTATATATGTCAATGGCAGGACTTAAACCCTTGTCTGCTTGACTCCAAGGCTAACCTTCTTAAGTTCCACAGTGCATTTCTCATACAACCCTGCAAGGAAGGCAGCGCAATGATTACGACACTCATTTTTCAGATGAGAAATCTGTAGCTTTGAATCATCATGTGCTTTGTCCATGACCTTGAAGCTAGTATCTGATATGGGATTCTAAATCTACATCTTCTTATTCCAAATTAGTTCTCTAGCCACTACTGTATTCAGTGCTACCTCTTTAAGCAACAAACCATTTTTTAAAATGTTTAGCTATTTTGGGTGTTTTTTGCTTTTGTTTGTTTCTTTGTTTGTTTTTGGTAACCCCAGCACAGACGCAATGGACACAATGAATGGGTTTTGTTTTGTTTTGGAGTTGTTACAATTTTTGAAATAAAAGTAACCAAGCAAACTTTTCAAATATCCTGTGGGGAATGAGGGCACAAAGAGGAACAGTTTGTACCACTAAGAACACTAGAAACCATAGAATGTAGCATTTTTAGGATCCTTGCTGAATATTTGGTAGCATTTGCTACGGTCACAAATGGAATTAACCGAGCATTTATGAAACAACTCACTATTACCTGGCTCTGATAATCACAGAAGATATGAAGAAAGGCAAAAGCAGTCCCTGCCTTCAAGGGGCTTCCATTCTAATAAGGGAAACATGTACATAAATAGGGATATATAAAATACATACAGAGCAGATGGAAAGAAACCTTAGGGAAGAAAGCTCTCTTAGCTAGACCAGAAGAGGCCTCCTGGAGAGGGTGGTACTTAAGAAAGACATGGATTCTAAGAGGTGGGGATCCGGAAGGAGGGCATTTCAGGAATGATTGATAGTCAATGCAAAGTCACTGAGATGGGAGACAGTGCATCATGCATAAGAGATGGTAAGTAGGCTCTTACAACTAGTGTGTATAGTGTGTATAGAAAGGAGTAATGTTAGTAGGACTGGAGAGATGGGAAGCAAATTGTGAAGGGTTTCAAGTGCCAGACAGAGTTTATATTTGATGCTAAATGACTTCACATGTATAATGTATATCCTACTGCTTGACTTCTCAAGGGGGAGGCGTGAGAGGGAGAAAATTTGGAACTCAAAATTTTTAATAATGTTAAACATTTTAAAAAATGTAATTGGGATACATTTAAAGAAATAAACATATTTTTAGAAAATATTTGATGCTAAAAGTGTAGCCCTTAGACTCTGGGGGTCCTTATCCCACCTTTCCCTTGCGATGGCAAGTTAGCTCTCCAGAGGATGACTATATCTCAACATCATCAATAAGCAATTAACATCAAGTGCCCTTACAAAGAGAAATTTACTGAAAAGATAAAGCAAGACCAGAAGTACAAACATATTTCCCCAACAGGAAATACAGTCTCCCCTCCATCACCTCTGTCCCAGGTGCTATGGACATGTTCACTTCCACGTGTATGTAGCACAGCTGTTAGATGAGTTGCTTACTCCCTTGATGTAGAATGCTGCCTCATGGCTTCCAGGATGATCGATTAATGGGCTGGATCCCACAGGTCATTCCTTAGAACTTCACTCTTCACTTGCAGTTCTCACATGGATTCCAGTACCTATACCTCTGGTGACTCCTACAACTTTTCAAAACTCTCAGTTGTATGAATTAGGTTTATACTGATCCTAATTCATCCAAATAATTAAGGTTTTCCTGTACTCCAATCAAGCTGAAACTAAAGGTGATGGGTGCCTAGTGTGAGTAGAGAGAAGGGGACAGATATGAGGGATGTTAAGGCAGCAGAATTGACAAGATTTGACAACTGATTGGATATAGAAACTGAAGAAGGGAGAGGTGAAGATGATTCTTAGTACAAGGTATTGTCCCTTGAAGGTACTACCCAGTTCATATAGAAACAACAAAAAGTATTTTTATGTAAATAAAAAGATTTAAATCTGCTAGTAAAGGATGTAAGAATTGCCTCTGTCATACGTGATCATTTTGGTGCCTAAAAGGAGTAGGAAAAGAACTTCGGTTTAAGAAATGTTGCTAAAATATGTGCATGATGAAAACAGTTCTCAGATGGGATTGAGTGGTTCGGGACAGAAAATAGACACTGGCACAAATATAAAGTCAAATAACCTGGTGACAAATATAATGGGAGCCCTTGTGTGAATGTTAACAGTTTGATGATTTAAAAGGTCAAGGAAAACTTCTGTTAATTTAAAAGATTTTTAAAGCACTTACTACATTCCAAGCACATCCATTACCCCTACCAGGCTGTCAGCTCCGTGAATCATACAGCATGTCTTATGTCTTATCTAAACTTTTTTGGCTCCTTCAGCAACTAGCATAGTGCACCGCATACAATGGGCACTTAGAAAATGTTCCTTGAATTTTTGTTGTTTTTTTTTTAAAGTGGAATAGACATCAGTCTCTTGGACAGGGCCAGATCATAGGATTTGGAAGTGGAAGGGGCCTTAGAGATCATTCAGTCCAACTTCCCTGATGTTCTGACGAGGAAACTGAGGCCCACAGAGAAAGTGACTTGGCCAGGTTCACCCACATAGCAAGTGACAGAGCTGGGATTGGAGACCAGGTCTTCTCCCTCTACACCCACCTCTCTCCCTAATCCCCAAGCTGGGACTCAACAGACTCCAGGAACAAGGTTGCCATGGGAACCAGAGATTCTTCTCTATTCTGTATCTAACCGGAACATCTTTGTTCTTCTTGCTTGTTCCTATTATCTAATTAGCAATAATTAATATTAATCACTTTTATGATACCAGAAGAGAAGGCCAAAGCACTGGCCTGTGCCTTTGGGAATGAGCAAGCGAACAGTGAGGGGGAGGAACCTACACAGAGGCTCCCTGGCTGACCCTGTTCAAGGTTCACTTTTCCATGTGTTTGCTCCCTTTCTATCTCCAGTGCCCTCACCAACAGTAAATGTGCTTAATCAGTGTTTGCTAATTGACATTTCCCAAACCGGTCCTAGGATGACAGGCCATTGCCAGGCTGTAAGTCAAAGCCTTCCCAGCTAAGTTGGGGGTCCCCCTTTTGCATGGACAAAGAAACAAAGTGGCTGAAGAGGGTGTTAGTAAAGGTGGAATTCCTAACCATCTTTTAAAGCCCAAATTAAATGTCACCTACTCCAGGAAGTCTTCCCTCACTCTTCTATCACCACCCCAGGTTAGTAATAATCCTCTCTCCCTCTCTGGACTTCACGTTTGCTTCAGAGAGGTCCAGTCTTGTGTACTATAGCTGTTTGTTTTCTCTCCCTCCAAACTCCACGAGGGCAGAGTCAATGGCTTGTCTAAATTCTGTATTTTCCTTAATACTCAACCAGCACACTGTTCTGCATACAGTAGGTGCTTAACACATACTTGTTGAATTGGATTAACACCCTACTAGACTGTGAGGTGTGTGTGTGTGTGTGTGTGTGTAGCTCCTAGTGACTAGGGATTGTTTCACATTCATTGTATTTGCAACTATGGTGCCCAGCACAGTTGCCACTTTTACAAGTACTTATTAGGGCAGCTAGGTGGCACAGTAGATAGAGCACTGGGCCTGGAAGTCAGGAGGACCTGAGTTCAAATCTGGCATCAGACCAGACACTGGACACTTACTAGCTGTGTGACCTTCGGCAAGTCACTTAACCCCAACTGCCTCACCAAAAAATAAATAGTTATTGAATTTAATAGCATGCTTTAGCTTCTCTGTTCCTCTATCCTCCTCCCTCCCTAGACTGTGACCTCTGAAAAGGCAAGAGACATGTCCTATCTAATCTTTGTATCTATTCCAGGGCCTAACAGTGTTCTGTACACCTTAGGCATGCAGTGTTTGCTTAACTGAATTGACCTAGACTGGCGAATCATGCCTCCTCTCAACCCACAACCCACCAGGTCAGTCCACATAGATTACTGACAGAACTAATTTTTATTCAGCAAACATTGTGATTCTATTTTTTTACACCTGTGCATTCACCAAGACAGAACCACAGATATACAAGAAGGTTACTGCAAAAAAAAAAAAAAAGATTCAAAATAGTGATTTTTAAAATTGCCACTTAGATGGAATACATACACACACATATATATGTGTGTGTATATATGTACATATATTTAAATATAAACACTCATACCTAAATAAAAAATAAGTTAAATCCAAAGTCTAAGGTAGCTGCTCTCAAACTGCTGAGGAAGAGACCACCCTCCCCAGAGTGCAGCCCACTCTGAGACTCAGGGCTGCTCTGCTCCAGGAGCCAGTGAAGGCGTGCCATTAACTGGCCAGTTGGCTTTGTGGTCCAGGTGATGAAAATCCCATTTCACCTGGGGCCGAGGAGGGGTAACTGAAGCCATTTCTAAGCTGCTCATTTTCCTGTGTCATTCCTGAACAGGAAGCAGCATCAAAGTGAGGGTTTCCAAAGTGCTGACTTCTCCAAAGTTTTGGCAAGAAACAATCAGCACGGAACTTTTCAGTGCAGTTGGATTTTCCTGTGAGGGGGAGCAGATTAATGGTTAAGAAAGACAAATAGCCTCCTTATCATAAAAGTTAAACTTTAAGAGGAAAATGAATTAACTTTTTCTTAAGCATGCATGCTTTTCTTCATGTGTAATCTGCCTATGTATGAATGCATGTGTATTTGTGTGCGTGTCAGTCTGTGTGCTTCTGCCGCCCACTGAGGAACTCAAGGCTCCTAAACTGGGAATGGATAAAACTACAAAGAATTGGTTGGCCGTGGCCTGAAACAAAATCATTGCCTGATGATGATCAGGAAATTGTCAACAGAAAGAAAAGGCACCAAAGTTTCTCAGCAAACTCCAAGCCTGGCAAGCCACCCGGAAACCTTTAGGCTTCTTAGAGAAAATGATCTTAGCAATGCAGCTGCCCAAAAGCTGAGGAACATTCCCTTGGACAGAAGTGACTTTGGGAGGGTTTCTGTCCCTCCCCAGAGACAGAGTAGAAGAGCCTTGTCTCTGGACTTTTCTTGTGGGATTCAGGAGCTCCATCTTGGATGACTGTATCTGAACCTTATTTTCAATGTCTCAAGATCCTTGGAGCTAGAGCAGGGGTTCTTAACCTGGGGTCTGTAAATGTCTTTTTAAAATATTTTGATAATTCTTATTTCTGTATAATTGATTTCCTTATTTTATTTTACGCAGTTAAAACATTCTGAAGAGATAATAGGTTTCACCAGACTGACCAAAAAGGTTTAGAACTCCTGCTACAGAGCTAGAAGGGAGTGTGGAGCAATTTACAGACAGGGAAACTGAGGCCCAGAGAGAAGAGACACACCCAAGGTCACAAGTGGTAAAGAACAGAGGCGGGATTCAGGTGTCTCAGATTCCAAATCCAGGTCACTTTCTGGAGCGGTTTAAGCAGTAGCACATAGTTGGAGTAAATTATATGAGGGTCTTTCACTCTTTAATCTGGCTCTGCTCCAAAGGTACCACTTGGTCATTCACACCCAGGGATACTGAGTTAGTAGATAGAATTAACTTTACGGGGCTACAGAATTGTCACAGGGCAGCCCCAAGCAAAAAAGACTCAGGCCCTTGCTGATGAAGTGTGATAGAGAAGATGGCATCTAACAAGCCTGAGGCAAACAAGGGCATTCTCCATTGTCGCCAGTATCCATACTGTGCTAACTTCTGTATTTCTTTGCTGATAGCTTAGCAAGTTGGTTGATGCTTCTGATATAATCCTCTCCAAGGGACAAGCCTAGATTTCCCTTCCCAACCTACAGACTGAGTCTGGGCAATAGACCCTGGCTTCAATCTGGTAAGGCTGTAGCTCCTCCATGATATATACTGTGTGTGTGTGTGTGTGTGTCTGTCTGCCTCTCTCTGTCTTTCTTTCCTCCCCCCCTTCTGTTTAAATGGTGAATGTCCTGGCTAAAATAGGGCACAGGCTTGATGCACTCCCATTGTGCCATCCAGTCTGCAGTAACATCTGGGCTCAGCTATGATAGGCGCTGCCTTCTCCCTTGATTCAAGGATATCAAGAAGTCCGTGTTAAGTAGCTACAGGAGGTATTAAAGAAACCTCGCTGTCAGGGATTCCTGGCTAAGAGGATCAAAACAGCTTGGAGGCACAGCAAAGATATGGGAACTACGTAGTAGAACCGAGTGGTTTTTATTTGTTTTTGTTCAAAAGGAAGATATTTTTCAGGAAAGTATTAACACAAAATTCAAGTGCTAGTCAAAGGCTATCTAACAACTCCGTTTTACTCAGCCCCCTGGCACATGGCCTGGTTACTTGGCTGAGTCCCTCGGAAGCCACAGGGCTCACCTGGGAAACAGGGAATTCAACACCACCAGCAGGAGGAGGGGCATGCAGGTCTCTGCAACAATAAAACTGAAACCTTTGTCAAAGAGCTAGAATTCAGAGGCAGGATCAGTTCTGTGGCATTCCCTGAACTTTGCTTCCTTACCTTTTAGCTGAAACCCCCACTTTGGTCTCTCTGCTCATGACTGCACTTTGTTACTCTGCTGGCAGATTCAGCCTGACTCTGGAGACCTGGTCTTCTCTTGTCTTGGGCCTCAGCTCTCCTGCCCCCCAGCAAACTTTACCCTTTTGTCTTCCCCGGGGAATTCCAGACTAGCTGGTCTGGTCCTGAGAGGAGCCCCACACTGTGTTCCATCTGTTTTGTGGGCATAGAACAACTCTAGTGATACCAGCTGCAAAAAGGCAACCCCTTCCAGATACACTCCCCCTCCCCACCACCAGAGTTGAGAGGGAGAGCTTACACACAGCGTACACACAAATGCACCAATCAGCACTACCTGGGGGTTGGAATTATTTGTTAGCTTTGGGCCACCAGTCTGGCACAGATGGAACAATGTTCACTTGGTGACCGTGGGAGGTCTTGATGTAAAGGGGCACCTTGATTTTCTCTGATCGAAGCAAAGCAATTCCCACATCATCCTCCCCTGCCCGGTACTTCCCAGCCTGCTTTCCTGATTCTGTGAAGACAGTGGCCCCTGCAGAAATGCCTTCAGCTGTGATGGGGGCTGAAAACCTAATAGGGAAAAGGCGTTTTCGGATGACTCCCATGTGTTGGGTCCGAGCAGTCAACTCCTGTCCAATGTAGCAGCCTTTAGTGAAGCTGACCCCATTCATGAAAGTCAGGTTGGACTCCAAGGGCAAGGCCACACCAGGTGGTAGATCTTTGATCCCTTCAGGAATTCCTATTGAGGGAGAAGAGGAGAAAGCAAAGTCACATGACAAACCTATTTCTTTCAGGGCTGGGAACAAACCCTCCCCCTCTGTACCACAGCTGGCACATTCCTTCCATCCAGCTGGCAGAGAGGCTGCTCTGGGCTCCAAACAAGTAATAACGATATTTCCAACTCCAGCATTCTTTCCACTCTTCCATGCTGCCTTTGATCAAAATGAAATAAAAATGAAAAAAAAAAATCCTTCCAAGGTCCCAGTGGCTCCAAAACGGTGAGAAATCTCAGCCTCAGAGTTTGGGCCCTTTTAGACAATGGTGCATGCCAAAAGGAGGGACCATCAATCGAGAAATTGGAAACCCCCCATGCCTCCTTGAGAGCAGCAGGGCACAGTACAAGTGCTGGAGTCAGAGGACCAGAATCTGAATCCCAGCTCACCACCTACTAGCTGTATTACCCAGGGCAAGTCACGTCATCCCCCTCACCTGTGTAAGGGATAATGAGACATCCTGAGGGCTTCACAGAGTTGTGAGAAAAGTGTCGGGTGAGCCATGAAGTGCCAGACAAGTGTGAATTACTATTACTGTTTGAGATTTTTAAAAAGAGGTGTCCAGCACAGAGGGGTCAAACTCAAGGTTTGCCTCAAGCATGGCCTGCAACACTATCAAGCCTGAACCAGATGAAAATGTATTTGGGGAATGTTTAACAAAATAAATAAAAATCCAATACAACATGGATAATGTTAATTTGTGGTTTTCTAAGTCAAAATGTGGTCTGCAGGGATCTGTTTCTATTTAAATTTGATACCACTGGTCTGGGACATCATCCCTACTTGGGAAAAGCACATACTATTCAGGGAGACAAGACATTTTATATGTACACACATATACATGAAATGATTAGCAAACAAGACTATTCAAGAAGATGAATGTTAATCAATAATTGACTCTGATTTTAAGTATTCATGAATAACTATGCTATAGACTGTACATACATCCCAGTCCTGATTAGTATAACCCTGGAAGGGGTCATGTATTTTCAAATTCACACTATTTGCAGTTATAATTATGTAAAATTTGGTAACTGGTTTTGGTCCAGTGGAAATATGCAATGTTAATTCAAATAATGCAACCACTTCAGGGGATTCAATATTTATACCAATCATGACCTAGCTGTATGTGTAAATCATTCATTCATAATTAAATATCACTTTTAATTGTTATCGTTAAGTTGTTTTTCAGACATATCACACTCGTCATGACTCCTTTTGGGGTTTTCGTGGCAAAGATACTGGAATGGTTTGCCGTTTTCTTCTCCAGCTCACTTCACAGATGAGGAAATTGAGGCAAACAGGATTAAGTGACCTGCCCAGGGTGACAAAGCTAGTAAGTGTCTGAGGCCAGATTTTTAAAAAAATTTTTTTTTTAATTTCTATTTTTTTATTTTTAACATGTGTTTTTAAAATTTTGGGTTACAAATTTTCTCCCTTCCTCCGTCCCCACCTACCCTCATTGAAAAGGCAAACATCTCGATACAGGTTATAGATGTGTACTCATGCAAAACACTTCCATAGTAGTCCTGTTGTGAAAAACTAAGTATATTTCCCTTCATCCTATCCTACCCCCCATTTATTCTATTCTCTCTTTTGACCCTGTCCCTCCTCAAAAGTGTTTGCTTTTGATTATCCCCTCCCCCAATCTGCCCTCTCCTCTATCAACCCCCTGCTCTCTTGTCCCCTTCCCCCTTTAATTTCCTGCAGGGTAAGATAGATTTCCATACCCTATTGTGTATGTTATCCCCTCCTTAAGCCAAATCCTATGAGAATAAGATTCACTCATTCTCTCTCACCTTCCCCCATTTCCCCTCCACTGTAAAAGTCTTTTCTTGTCTGTTTCAAGTGAGATAACTTACCCCATTCTACCTCTCTCTTTCTCCTTCTCCCAGTATAATCCTCTCACCCCTTAATTTTATTCTCCAGATATGATCCCTTCATCTCCAACTCACCCTGTGCCCTCTATTTATCTATCTATACATATAATTTTTTCCCT
>NW_020954645.1:139662-139914 GCF_900497805.2 Vombatus ursinus
TTCATTGAATGACCATTTTTTATCCTGAAGGATTATACTCAGTTTTGCTGGGTAGATGATTCTAGGTTCTAGATCTAATTCTTTTGCCCTCCAGAATATCATACTCCATGCCCTCCAGACCCTTAATGTAGAAGCTGCTAAATCTCGTGTTATCCTGATTGTGTTTCCACCATACTTGAATTGTTTCCTTCTGGCTGCTTGCAATATCTTCTCCTTGACTTGGGAATTCTGGAATTTTGCTACAACATTCCT
>NW_020954645.1:139966-140103 GCF_900497805.2 Vombatus ursinus
AGGAGTTTTCCTTTGGAGATCTCTTTCAGGAGGAGATTAGTGGATTCTTTCAATTTCTATTGTGCCCTCTGGTTGTAAAATATCAGGGCAGTTATCATTGATAATTTCTTGAAAGATGATGTCTAGGCTCTTTTTTT
>NW_020954645.1:140113-181949 GCF_900497805.2 Vombatus ursinus
TGCAATCCCCCTCTGATCAGCCACTCGATTCCCCCTCAGTCTGTGGGCCAGAAGCTCAGAAAGCAGACACCGCCCCAGGGTCGCGCTCTGGGAATGGGGCTGGAATCCCACTGTCCTTTACTCTCAGCACCGCAGAAACAGACTTTTCCCATTGACCTTCTAAGTTGTCTTTAACATTCATGGGTTGAGAAGTCTGGAAACCACCACAGCTGCCTGTGATTCAGTCCTCTGAGGCCTGCTCCAGGCTTGCTTTGGCCTGCACGCCCATGCCGTACTGCCCTCCTCTCCCAGCCTGGCGTGATATATCTTTCTGATCAACCATCCAGGCTGTATTGGGCTAGAAATTTGTTTCACTCTGTCTTTTTGTGGGTTCTGCTGCTTTAGAATTTGTTTAGAGCCATTTTTTATAGGTATTTGGAGGGGTCTGGGGGAGAGCTCAAGCAAGTCACTGCTTTTACTCTGCCATCTTGGCTCTGCCCCCCCGAGGCCATATTTGAACTTGGATCTTCCTGACTCCAGGCCCAGTGCTCTATCCACTGTGCCACCTCGCTGCCTCAAACACAACTTACATTAAGTTAATCTGACATGGAAGTGATCACAGAATCTCAGCGTTCTAGGGAACCTCAAAGGTTCTCTCACTTAAGCTACGCCTTTAGAAGAATATCCAGTATGACAGGGCTCACAAGTGGTCCTCTAACTTCTCTTTCAAGTCCCCCAATGAAAGGGAACCCCCTCCCTCCCCAGACAACCATCCAGCTTTCAGACAGTTCTCTTTAGAAAGTTTCTCCTCACAAGTAGCTTAAATCTGCCTCAGGCAACTTCTACCTAATTCTGCCCTCTTAGACTTAGACAAACCCTTTCAAACTGCCCAACAGCTATCATGGCCCTTAAAGTTTTCTCTCCTCTGGGCTAAAGAGGCAACATAACATGCACAATCTTTATATGTCCTTAGTGCCTGGCCTGTGGCCAAGCTGACCCTCAGGGACTTGAGTGGAGCACATGTATGCTTCATGCAAATCACTGTAATTAGCCATGCCATAGACAAAGTATTTCTAGGGCAGATAGGGAAGGGGAAAGGAGTCTGTGGTCTCCCATCTACTGGCAGGGAGGACCAGACAGCTTTTTGTCTGGAACCTGCCATCTGGACGATGCAGTTTCTCAGCCACTCCAAGCTCCCAGAAGTACCTGCCTAGGGTGACAGTAGGTGGCTGAGGAAGGATTTTAACCAGGTTTTTCTGACTCCAAGTCCAGTTCTCCATCCACAATACCAAAAACCCAGGATAATCATTAATGGGCTGCTCTAATGTTTCCAAAGTGAGTACAGAAGCTTTCAAGAGGTTGAAAAGGGACGGCAGAAGCAGCAGTTGCCTGTCCCTCATGCAGGACGGTGACTCCCCATCTCTGACGGGCACAGCAGCTTTATAGCAGTTCTGCGCTGGGTAATTAGTTTCATTACAAAGCAGTGAGAAAACTGGGGTATCTGGCAAGGAGTGGGAGAGGTTGGAGGGTGCCTGGGTGCTATGAGCCCTGCAGAAGAAACGGAGCCAACACAGCCTGGGGTGACCAAAACAAGAGAAGGGGAAAGATCAGCTTTGGTCCAGTACAACCTAGGGGGAATTGTGGGCAGCTGAGCCCAGTTTCCATTGTGGAAGGTCTGGAAGTCTGGAGGATTTGGAAGGGGAGAATAGGAGCAATGTTTGGCTTTGGTCAGAAATGAGCTCTGCACGGACGTCTAGATGTTCAGACAACAAACATGAGTTGTCAGTGCTCGGCCCTACAGAGACCTGCTTTAAGATGCTGCCTTCAGGAAGGCACTGGGTCTAAAAGGGAGGCCCATTAGGAAGGCCAATGCCCCTGGAAGGACTCAGGGGTCCTCCTCAGTGCTAGGACTTTATAATTTTAGAATTAGATGGTTTCCATTTCATTACAGTTATACACTAACCTTAAGCCTTTATCACAGTATTCATCACCATGGAAGACTTTTTCTGGAAAAAAGTCCACGTGGCTACTGTGCCTATTTTTAAGATCACAGAAACAAATTTCGAGCTGGAAGGGACCTGAGAAGTCATTTAGTACGACCCCTTCACAGATGAGAAAACAAGTCCAGAGAAGGAAGTGACTTGCCCAAAGACACGGGTAATGAGTGAATGGCAGAGATGAGATTCTAACCCAAGTCTTCTGACTCCAAGTCCCAAATTCTTCCCACTACACATTCAGGCCACCCAGCTTTTCAAGGCAGCTTCTAAAGCACCACAAATAGATGTTTTGTGATCGGCTTAGGAATAGTTATATCCATCTTGTGTCTATAGAACTCCTCATATTACACCCCATCTTTAATGGTAATAGGAGCTCCCATTTCTTTAGGGTGCGGTTCTGTTGCTGTTGTTGTTCTGGTAATACAACTGCACGAGGTAGATGGTATGAAGAATGTTATTCCCACTTTACAAATGAGGACAGTGAAGCTCACAGAGTGGGCAGATGAGAAGCTGGGACTAGAATTCAGGGCTCCGGACTTCTTTCTGGGTCAGGGCTCTTTCTACTATACCGTATTAGCTCTCATTTATTAAATCCCTTTACCGTCCTGCCTTCCCTTGATTACTGTTGCCTAGAAGTAAAAAAAATAGTATGCGTCTTTAGCAACTTCTTTACCAGGTATGTAAAAACTGAGGAAGCCAAGATCACAGTGTTAGGGGAGGAAACGCATCACATAGAATGTCAAAGCTAGGAGGGCTTTAGAAACACCATCGTCATGACCATCACGGTTATCATTATTATTATTACTTAACCATCTGATTGGTCCTGGGGGGGAATATGGTCCATGAACTTGTTTTATAAAATATTCTGATAACTGTATTTCAATATAATTGGTTTTCCTTATAATTTTCTATATTTAAAAACGTCATTCTGAGAGGGGATCCCTAGGCTTTATGGGACTTCTCAAGGTCCATGACACCAAAAAGGTTAAGAGTCCTTGGCCTGAATGACCCCTCCGCTACTGTGGGCCAGCATTCCCCTCCCCATTCCTCACCCCTCTCCTGCCCCAGCAGGGAGTTCTCATTTACCTTTTTGATACCTGTGTTTATGATAGTCCTTAGCACTTCTAACTTGGGTAGTAGGAACCACGTCCTGGGCCACATCTTCCTTCTGGACGATTAACCTCCAGCCCATGCATGCTGCTCTGGGATCTGGGGTAAGAACCACAGGTTTGCCACCTTTCTCTAACAAGGGCTTTGCCAGGCCCTCAGCTGCAGTTTGTGGGAGGACAGCCCAGAGAGAGAGATCAGGGCACGGGTTGATGTTGACTTTCCTTCGGATCTTATATAGTTTTAGATGGTTTTGAAAAGCACCAGACACTGAGCTGTCAAACTCCACAAGAAAATTGGGCTCTTCCTCTAGGTTTTCATGGAGTCTGAGAAGAAAAGAGAAATCAGGTTTTCAGCAAAGTGAGGAAAAAACAAATCTAACTTCAATTCAAGGATTCAGCAGGTGTATACTAAGCAGCTATTATGGTATGCAAGACATAGTATTTGGTGCTGAAGACACAAAGACAAAAAAACAGAAAAGACACCCCTTCCTCCAAGGGTGATTTAGTGGGGATGAAACAGCATTTAAAATGTGAGCAGGATAAAAGTACTATCCAGACAAAGTATGAACAGAAATCTGTAAAGGATGAAATCATTTTCTGCTGAGAATGGAATCAGGAAAGGCTTCTGATTAGCACAAAACCTGTATAGAGTGAATCGGAGAGGTCTAGCTTTGCCTCTAGGCATCTATGATCTGACAGACACATCAGTGGAGATCTATCTACCTATCCACCTATCTACCTACCTACCTACCTGCCTATCTATCTATCTATCTACCCGGAAATGATCAATAAAGTACACAACCTCGTGGAAAGGTGGAGTTCCTATCCCCATACCAGTCAGTATAATGTGGGTGGGAACAGTGTCTCCAGCAAGCGGAATGGCGTGCACTAAGCCATCTACACCTGGTCTCTACACACGTCTAGAAGTCTGTGGATAGGGCTGGGGCTTTAAGATACAACCAAACCTATGAGTTGGTAAGGTAGGCAGCTGTCCAGAATGTAACATGCAAGGGAACACACGGAGAGGCACTTTTTAAAAATAGCTTTTGGGTTTTGTTTTTGTTGTTTTGTTTGTTTGTTTGTTTGTTTGTTTTTACAAATGCACCTACTTTTAAGGCCAGAAAATCAGGCTCTCCATAAACCACAGGGATTGATTTTTTTCCCTAAGTAAAATCTTATATATTATAGTGAGGGCTTAAAGGCTCTGGTAGACAATAATAGAGAATGAATATAATTCTCAGATTTTGCCTGGGCTATACAAATGCCTCTGCCCGGGGAAAGAATCAGGGGTATAGTTTGTAGCCTGGATCAGGGTTATGGTCTGAGGCCAGGTGAGAATTTCTCATCTCTAACCCACTGGACAAACTCAGCTCTCTTTTCTGTGGGAAACAGTAGCAGTGATGGGCAGCTGTCCACAGCTGAAACTGTCGCAGAGGATGAGGAGAGCTGGAGGCAAGAGGAGATTAGCCACAAACACCAAGGCTTGAGAGGACATGAGCACAGATGCCACAGTGAGCAAGTCAGATCGGGAAACAGCCTTCATACATAAGCCCCAAACCTGCTTTTTTGGTCATATAGCTGGTCTTTTTGGATTCTTGCTTGACCTTAAATAACTGTTGACTGATCTTGGACTCCAAGTGTCCATTTCACCCTTTGGATCCTTGAATTTCTAGGTTAACCATGTCTCTAGCGTGTGACTCCTTACCTACTCGTTATCTTGTGAAAATTGACTACACTACACCACACAACCCACTGGTCTAGAGAGCCCCACCTAGACCAGCCTGTCCAGAAAGTATTGCAGCCTGTTCCAAAGTGAATGAGCTGGGTCAGGGGAAGAACTAGCTGTACACTCCCCGCAAGGTTCCCTGACCTTATCAAGGCTGTGCCCTGACCAAACCAACCAGGCAGGCATTTAGAAGTACCTAGTGTTTGCAGATCTCTACACTGAGATAAGATACAACGTTGATATAAGGTACAACTCTCTGCCCCCAAGAAGTTTGCAGACTACTATTCTTGCTAGTGCGGAGAAAAAGCCCATACAAAGAAAGCACTCATCATGTCATATTGTATGCTATAATGTATAATCTAGTTACATAGAGTCTGAGGAAGACTTCTCCTGGGAGGTGCAGGTGAGCTGGACTTAAGAGAATAGTTAGGAATTGAGCTGACCCAGAAAGGGAGTGAGAGTATTTTAAGATACAGAATAGCAAAAACAAAGGATCAAAGGTGGGAGAGGGCAGGCTGTGTTTGGGGGCAGCAATGCCAAGTTTTGTTAGAGTGTGGCATGTGTAGAGAGGATGTGGGGGAAAAAAGATGGAAAAATAGGGTGGGGCCTGTTTGTGGAGGATCTTGGATGCCAAACAAAAGAGTTTGAACTTTCTTAGGATTTAAATGCCTTTCTGCACCACAAAGTAAAGCACATGGTTGGTTAAAAGGCTTGTTTTGGGTGACTTGAGACACTTTATAAACAATAAAGGGTAAAGGCACATACTTCCTTTTATATTAACAATCTCCTTAACACTTAGAAATCAGGTCTCCTGTAAACCAAAATGTGATAATTTTTAATTAATAAAAAAAACTTAATAAAAATTTAAAATAAATTAATAAAAATGTTTAATAAAAAAGCTTTTCCTTAAAAAAAATTCTCAATCAACAGAACAATCTCATATAAAAAATGGTCCAGCAAAACCAAATACATTGGCGTTCTGAAAACGTATGCCTCATTCTGCACTCATAGCTTAGGTCACCTCCTCTCTGGATGTTTCATCACAATTGGATACTCCAGTCAGCCAATTTTTTTTGTTTGTTTCTTATATACATATTTTTTAAAATTCTGAACTTATTTAGTACATGCAGGGAGGAGGCGTAGAGCCAAGATGGCACAGAAAAGGCAGGGACTCACATGATCTTTCCCCAAAACCCCTCCAAAAAACTTTAAATAATGCCTCAAAACAAATTCTAGAGTTGCAGAACCCACAAAAGGATGAGGTGCAACAATTTTCCAGTCCAAGACAAACTAGAAGGTCAGCAGGAAAGGTCTGTTGCACCAGGTTGAGAGTGGAGCACAGTCCAGCACAGGCCATGCCAGTGCAGACTAGGCCCCAGCAAACAAGCACCAGGCCTTGGGGTAACTGAATCAGTGGTAGAAGTGGCGGTTTCTGGACCTCTCAGCCCACAGACAGTAAGGGGCTCAGACAACTGATCAGAAGGAGATTACAGGGGTCCCTTACCTGGCACTGGGGGCAGAACTCTGTTGCACTGCCCATATGTGGATCTGGGTGACAGTTTGAGGTCTCAGTCCCAGGGCAAGAAGATGTACTAGCAAACAAGAGCTTGTGACCACAGGGAGCTGGGATCCTAGTCCACATGTACAAAAATATTGACAGCAGCGCTTTTTGTGGTGGCAAAGAATTGTAAATTAAGGAGGTGTCCATCAATTGGGGAATGGCTGAACAATTATGGTATAAGGTTGTGATAGAATACTATTGTGCTCTAAGAAATGGTGAGCAGGATACTCTGAGAAAAACCCAGAAAGACTTACACAAACTAATGCAAAGTGAAATTTGCAATACGTATATCATAATAGCAATATTGTATGATAATCAACTGTGAATGACTTAGCTATTCTCAGCAATACAATGATCCAAGCCAATTCTGAAGGACTTGCGATGGAAAATGCTTTCCATCTCCAGGGAAAGAACTGATGGAGTCCGAATGCAGATCGAAGCATACTTTATTTTTTTAACTTTCTTTACTATTCTTGTTGGTTTTTTTTTTTTGTTCTTTGTTTTTGTTTTTGGTCTGTGTTTTCTTTCACAATATGATTAATATGGAAATATATTTTGTATAATTGCACATGTATAACCTATATCAAATTACTTGTCTTCTCAGTGAGGGAGGGAGGAAAGAAGAGAGAGAAAATTTGGAACTCAAAAATTTTAAAAAACAAATGTTAAAAATTGTTTTTACATGTAATTGGGGGAAAATTAAATTAACTTCTGAACTTAAACAATGAAAAAAAGAGTATTTCCATATACAGAACAAAGAGGATTGTATATAAAACCATGAATCTCCATTTCATACCATTTGCTTTTTCAAAAAAAGTATATAAATTCCACATATTATATTCAAAACTATCCTGACTCTGTGCTTCTTTCTAAACTTATCCCCAAACCCTTCTTCCTCTGTGTTTGTATATATACTCTCCTCATGTACCCCAATTAAGGAATTGCAAGTTCCACCCCTTCTTCCTCCTTTCTACACTATTCTTTCATTCTCCCTTCTCTTTCTACTCTTCGGAACAGAATAAATCCACTCCCAAGTTCTCTGTTTTTCTTATTTTAATTCTCTTGATATCCTTTAAAAATATTAAGGCTCCGAGGGGCACTTGTTTCTTTCCCCCCCTTAGGATATTAGCACAGCATTATCATAAGAGTCCATTCCAACTACCCAAATAAATTTGTCTTCATAGGTTTTTCTAGACTTGTGTTTATATTTCAGAGTCACTATTCAGCTCTGGTCCTTTTTTTCTTCCCTCTGTAAAATTATACTCAGCTTTTTCCAAGTAAATAATTCCTGGTAGCAAGAGTCTTTGCCTTTTGGAATAGTGTATTCCAAGATCTCATCTCATTTTTTTTTTTGTCAAAGCAGGCAGCTCTTGTGTGATCCTGCCCATAGTTTCCTGGTAAACTTCCTTCTGGATGCCTGCAATATTTCTTCTACAATGTAGGAGGTCTTCATCTTGGCTATGACATGCCTGGGCCTTTTCCTTTTGGGGTCCCATTCAGGAGAATATTGAAGTAGATTCTATTTTGGCTTCACCTTCTAGTTTCAATAGATCTAGGTAGTTTATGATTTCTTGAAATCGTGTCCAGACTTTTTCTTTTAAGTTCATGTTTTCTTGGAGTCCATTGATTCTTAAATTATATCTCCTTAACCTCTATTCCATGTCAATTGTTTTTGATATCAGATAACTTACATGTTTTGATTTCAATCTTGATTTTGTTCTAAGGTTGCCTGCTATCTCATGGAGTAATTGGTTTCTGCTTGTTCTGTTCTCATTTGCAGAGATTCCATTTCTTGGGGAGGGTTTACCACTTTCTTATACCTTACTTAGTCTCCACCTATTGTTTACAGCTTTTATTTAATTTTAAAATCTCTTACTGCATTTCTTCTAGATATTCATACAGTCCTTGTGGGAAATCCGTTTTTTCCTTTCTTTGCAGTTGTAGCAGTTATTTTTTCCCTTGGGGGTGGGGGAAATCTCCACCTCTACAATAATTTTTTATACTGGTGGTTGTTTTCTTTGATTTACTCATACCTCCTGCTTTAGTTCCTGATAGGGCTAGGGCTCTGCCCTTCGCTTGATCAAGTTCCCTGGGTATCTGTGCTGACCTCTACCTCCTAGACTTAGGCAGCTCTGGATCTTTGAGGTTCAGAAGGCTGTGTCTACAGGACCCTACACTAATACTAGGTTTCAAGACCCTGGTAAGGTAAGTGACCCTGGGACCCCTGGATGGCTGGGCTGTCCCTCTCTGCTTCTACTGCTCCCAGCTTCCCAGGCCTCACCCTGGGACTTTCTGATCACCTTACAGCTCTCCCATGGACTTTTTTGGAAAGCTCTTTACTCTTTCTTCCTTTGAACACTGAACCTCATGGGCTAAATGCATCCCTGCCCCTCTGTGCTGTCACTAAGTTATTTGATGTAGCAAAGGTACACAGGTCTCTTTGGGAATCCTCTTCTGATGTCTCATTGGGCTGTGGAGGTGAGCCTGGGCTCTTAGAGGTGATGCCAGGGGATTGCAAGCTCTGGCAAGTCCTACCACACTGAAACAGCTTTCAGAATGAACTGTGCCTTGCTCATCCAACAGCAGGACTGGCTACATGTGAAGGGGGACATCACTACAGCATTATCCAGCATGGATGAATTTTTTGACCATGGCAGCTCCTGACAAACAATTAACATATGGGGTTATGGGGACTATGTCAGAGGACAGAGAACCCGCTGGGCAAATCCAGGACTCTTAAAGTGCGAGTGCCAAGTTGTGTCACTTTAGACAAACCTTCTAAATCTTTCCAGGCTTCAGTTTCTTTATCTGCAGTCAGGGACAATAAAATCTGCACTGTTTACCTCACAGTGATGTTGTGAGATAATACATGTAAAATAATTTATAAACTGTAATGGATTATATAAATGCTGGTTATTACTACTTTGCCTCAGTTTCCTCATTTGTAAATGGAAGATAATAATCTTTGTATTATCTCCTTTTTTAGGGGTTTCTAAAAGAAAATATAGTATATACTGTAAGGTGCTAAAGAAATTGGAACTATGATGATGATGATGATGATGTCATGACATTTTAGCTTTCTCTCTACTGGATTTTTGACAAACTCAAAAGGATTTCCCCCATAAGGTGGAACTGGCGAAGAGTTATGAAATTGAGGTAGCTGGGGAGTGCAGTGGACAGAGCACTAGACTTGAGTCAAGAACACATGAATTGAAAGCCAATCTTAGACACTTAGCTTGGGCAAATCACTTAACCACTGCATGCCTCTTTCCTCATCTGTAAAATGGAGATAATAATAGTACCCACCTCCCAGGATTGTTGTGAGGATCAAATGAGATAATCTTTGTAAAGCACTTCGCAAATGTTAAATTCAGTACTACCTAAAAATGCTAGCTATAATCCCCATCACCATTATTACTGTTGTTATTATTATTATGGCATAGCCAAAATTCCCAGTGAGCTCTCCCTTCTCAGTTAGCTACCTTGGGCCACTGATAATTTCAGGGGAGGAAGTGTAATGTGGTGGGAAATCCACTGAACTTGCTGGCAGAACAGGGTTCCAGTTCACACTCTGACCCTTCCAAGCAGCATGGCCTTAGGCTGCAGCTCTAAATGGATGAAACTGAAACACAAGGCCAACTGGTCCAAAGCAGTAGGTACAGCAGGCAGGGCTGAGGCCAGACTCCAGATCTGCCACTGGGTGGCACTGGTGCCCAGAATGCCCAAAGAGCCTGACATTTGGGTGCAAGCTAGAGTACCAGCAGACAGAAGGGAGCATCAGCAGCAGTCTGGTTCTAAACAAGAAGCCACTCCATGATACCCCCAACAAGTAGTCATCCAGCCTTTGCTTAAAGGCCTCCAGAACAGGGAAGCCCAGAGCCTGCCCCTCCTACTCTGGGCCACCACTAACGGCCAAGAAGTCTTCGCTTACATGAAGCATCTTTGGCACTCTGGACCAAGCAGAACAAGTCTGCTCCCCTTCTTCCCTGTGATAGCCCTTTGAATATCTGAAGAAAACTGTCCTCCCTGCCCACCTCCACCCCCTCTACCAAGTCTTCTCTTCTCCAGACTTAAAATGACCTAGTTCCTCAACTGATCCTCCTCCTTTATAATCTGAAGGCCTTTGCTATCCTGGGTGTGCACCTCCACATACTCCATAGCTTATTAACATCCTTCCTAAAACCCAGAAATGAACCCAATAACTGGCTGAGCAACCTTTGAAAAGTGTCTTCTTTATGGGCCTCAGTTTACCCACATGTAAAACGAGAATGTTGGACCAGATAATACAGTTCCTTCTAAGTCCTGCCATTCTGCAGTCCTAGATTATATCCCCCTCCTCCAATGTATCCTCCAGTCTAGGCAAGTTAACCACCCTATGCCCCATAATTCTTGCCTCAAAGGCCCACACACCTTCTCCATCCATAAACTGCTAGCCATTGTATGAGGCTCCCAACACAGTCCATTTCACTTCTGTATAGCTCTCAAAGTCAGGCAGCATTTCCTTAATTGAGCTGAAATCCGCCTCAGCAAAATTCCACTCATTGCTCCTCCTTTTCCCCAACTGGGGCTGAGAAGAGGAAGTCCAGTCCTTCTTGACATGACGACCCTTCAGGTACCTGAAGACAACTTTCATATCCCCTACCCCAGATGAACAGTTATACCCCAATCTTGTACTTATGGAATTGATTTTTTTTTAGCCCAAGTGTAAAACCTTACATTTAAACGTTAAAATCTTAGATTTATTCCAATGTTAGATTTTTTTTTAAGGCAATTGGGGTTCAGTGACTTGCCCAGGGTCACACTGCTAGTGTCAAGTGTTTGGTCCAAGGCCGGATTTGAACTCAGCTCCTCCTGACTTCAGGGCTGGGGCTCTGTCCGCTGAGCCACCTAGATGCCCCCTTTAGATTTTTTTTTTTAATCCTTATTTGTTGTTGTCAGTTGTTTCAGTCTTGTCCAACTCTTCGTGACCCCATTTGAGGTTTTCTTGGCAGAGATACTGGAGTGGTTTGCCTTTTCCTTCTGCAGCTCATCTTACAGATGAGGAAACTGAGGCAAACAGCGTTAAGCAACCTGCCCAGAGACACAGAGTTCATAAGTGTCTGAGGCCAGATTTGAACTCAGGAAGATGAGTCTTTCTGATTCTAGACTCAGCACTTTATCCACTGTGCTACCTAGCTGCCCCAATACATTATCCTGATACATTCATTTAACATGTTAGAGGACCGTCTTAACTTTGTGTCACTAGAAATTTTAAGAAACAAGCCATTTTGGCTTTATGCACAAGATAGATCCTTGGGGCACTCTGCTGGAGACTTCCACATCAAACTGATGTTCTAGCCATTCAACCGACAGAAAACCACATAATTGGACTATCATCCAGTCCCCATTTATACTTCTTTTCAGTAAGAAGAACATCAAATCCTTTACCAAATGGCATGCTAAAATCTTGGTAACCTCCCTATGTCGCAGTTCCTTGATCTTCCTCGATGAGCTCCTCAGGCCAGGCCAGGCAGGACCTGCTGGTGCTTGAGGAGGCCATGGTGGGCCGTGGTGGGCCGTGGTGGGCAGCACTTTCCCCAGGCAGGGCTTTAAACAAAACCAAACAAAAACCCACCTTTTTTGTTGTTGTTGTCATCCTCAGCTTCCCTGGCCAACCTCAGCACGTCCCCCATTGCCTGCACTTGTTTCCATCTTTCAGAAATCTAAGTTGATTAACGAGGTCCTCACGAATATGTATCAGCCTCTTTAGACACCTTCCCCCTTTCCTCCTCCTCACAGCTGCCTCTCTGGGCTCTCCCACAGTACCACGCTGTTTCTCCTACGGCATATATCTGGAAATGGCATTTTAAGCCCAGAGTAAAGGAAATTTAGGTGCATTCTGAGGGTTGTCTCCAAGAATTTGAAGGGCCTTCCCCAAAGCCTTTGTAGAAACTTATAATCTAATCAAGGAAATAAAAAATTCTCACCTATCAGTTATGATGTGCTATGAGCATCTGAGAGGTCTAAGGAGGAGAAACTTATAGAAGAGGGCTTATAGCTTGGGGAAATCAGGGAGTTTCTTGTAGGAGGTAGCACCTCAACTGGCCCTTAAAGGAAGAGAAGGATTTCAATGGGCAGAGGTGGTAAAGGAGACCGGGCCGCTCCAGGGATAGGAGGCAGAACAGGGCAGAGAGGGGCAGGAGGAGCCGGGATGACGATGAGCCTTGCCAGGCTGGAATGGAAGAGGCGAAGAGGAGTCTTACGTGAGAAGGCTGGAAAAAATATCATTTACAGCATTTCTGACAGATGGTCATTCAGACTACATAACTTCTAATGTTAGAGAAGTTGTCATCACGATAATGCAATAAAAGACCAATGTATCTTAAGCCAGAAGATCCAAGTTTGGATCCCAGCTCAGCCACTGAAAGCACGGCAGACTGAGGAACTTGCAGCCTCGAGACCACATGTGGCCCTCTAGGTCCTCAAGTGCGGCCCTGTGACTGAATCCAAACTTCACAGAACATAATCCCCTTAATTAAAGGATATGTCCTGCAAAATTTGGACTCAGTCAAAAGGCAGCACCCCCAAGGAGAGTTCACCATGTGTTAGCTGAGTATTGATTATTCAAGTGTAACTAACTGACTCAGCCGTAGGACCAATTTCAACTTTGCCTGGAGGAAAAAGGACACAAGAAAAACTTAAGTCATGAGGCTAATTGCAACAAAATAAGTTTGTAGCAAGGCTCTGGTTTAAAAAAAACAAACCACCTCCTAACCTTGGCCACAGAACCACCCCCCTTCCCTGGCCACGGCCAGATCACTGACCTTAGGCATCACAACAGGAGACCACGGGAGGAAATGTGAATGGTGCCAGGTTACCCATCCAGAACTCAGACCCACATTTCACTGAGGAGGTCTGGAGGGGAAGGAGAATTGACAAGGCTTATGGCTCCTAGCCCCACCTCTCTCCCATTTATCCCCTCTCAGCTTTCAGTACGATGATTCCTGTCCAGGCAGACATCACACTTGTGGGGACTCTTCTATCAGCCTCCAAACCAGTCTTCCTACCTCCATATGCTGCTGAAATCATCTTGCTAACAAAATTATGACCCTGTCATTCCTTTCCTCAAACTCTGTGGATCCCATTGTCTACCAAATAAAGTACAAACTCCAGATCCTGGCATTCAAGGCTCCCCACAATCTGGTTCTATTGGACCTTTCTGGCAAATTTCAAATCGCTCCCTTTCACACGCTTTCCATTCCAGTCCGCCCTCTGTTGTTCTCATCCATCCTAGCTTCTCCCCTCTCTACACCTGCCCCTAAGACCTCTGCTGAAATCCCCCTCTTCTTTTAAAGTCCAATGTTCTCTTCTTCCTTCCTGCATACCCACCAATTGCCTTCCCTTATAACAAACAAGTACTATAGTCAAACAAAATTAATTTGTGCACCGATCCCATCTGAAAATGCCCCCTCTTCCATGGAGCTTTTCTGCCTCCCCGCTCTGGCTATCTAATCTTCCCCATTCTATGTGGCCAGCTCCAATCCTATGTCTTCAGTTGAAGCCTTATCCTAGACAAGCCCAGCCCTTCAATGACCTCTCTTCCCTGAATCACTAGAGCACTCTCTGTCTGGGCCTGGGGATATAGATGGAGAAGACTGATCACTTTCATTAAGCATCTGAAGAACTGTCATGTGTTAAAGGGGCCAGACTGGCTCTGCTTGGCCACTGAGACCAGAAGAGGAACCACAGGTGAAAGTTAAAGCTAATGGCCCGACAGCAAGAAAACCTCCTACCACTGGCAGCTGCCTCTCCTCACACTTTTCACTCTCCCATAACACCTAATTCTTTGTGCCCGTATCCTTGTCTCTCTCATTAAATCAGAAGCTCCCTGACAGCGAGGTCTGTGCCATATCCATCACTGTCACCCCGGACCCCCATGCTTGCTGTGGCACGAGGTAGGGGCTTAATAATCACCCCCTGAGAACAACTTCATGAAGACACGCCGAGGCAAAGTGGCGGAACCAGGAGACCAACTCCTAGGATGACTGCAGTAGCACAAAGGAAAATGGCGGTCCTGCAAGACTTCAGAACTCCAATTGGTGCGACGTCCAATCACAGCTCCAGAAGGCTGACGGGTGAAGCGTGATTCTCACCTCTGGGCACAGAGATGATGATGATAGGGGCAGGCAGAGGCATTCGCAGAGGTGGCCATGCATGAATTGGTTTTGCTCATCTCTGTGGTACTAGTTTGTTACAAGGGAAGGCAAGCTGATGGGTAGTGATAGCAATGCGCAAGCAAGTAGAAAAAACAATTTGAAACATTTTAAGAATACAGAGGAGAAGAGAAGGAAGTTCAGAACAGGAAACTGACAAGCGGAGCAACTTGGTTACTATTTGGATAAATTTAACATACATTTTTAAAGGACAGACTATGTGTGACAAGATATTCATACACAATTCTCTTTGCATATTCTTCGTGCATTGAGATGTTCAAGTTTTTCAGGTTCATAATAAAAAAGAAAACATGAAAGGAAAAAAAATCCCTTGAATGAAAGGGTAAGAACAATAAAATGTACAACATACACAATAAAAAAGGTCAAAAATTTTTTCTACTGGGGATGAAAAAAAAAGACCCTTTATTGAGGCTTGAAAAAGTATTGAGCAGGGGTTGGCCTTCAGTTACCAGGCCCTTACAATAAGCAGCCTTTATAAAGGTAAAAAACAAAGCCAAACCCCCAATCCTCCAACATATACCTCAGGGCCCCCTCTTCCAGTAAGCCTTCCCTGCTAACTCTGGCCCATCATGGTCTTTCCTTTCCCAACTGCTCACAGCACTTACTCCCTTCCCGGCTCTAGGCTGTCTTTGGGTTAGTCCTAATCAAGCAGTCTCTCATTTTTCCTCCAATGTCTGTCTGTGAATCCCATCTCTCCAATAATGACAACGAGACATTAACAGTGATGACGGAGCTCATTTCTATAGCCATCTGGGTTTTAGAAGGTGCTTTCCTTATAAATGACCCTGTGAGGTCTGGTTGTATAAGCAAGTGAAACTGAGGTCTAGAGGGCGAGTGCCTTGCTCCAGGTCCCGCAGCTACCCCGGGCATAAGAGCCACAAGAAAAATCCAGGTCTCCTGACTTTACATTCAGTGCTCTTTCCACTTCACCAAAGTGGCCGACAACTGGACCATCTACGAGTGCCTCACCATCTCCCTCTCCTCCCCTCCCTGCCCCAGCACAGTTCTGAGCTCCATAAAAAACTGCCCAAACTGAATGTGATAGGACAAGAAGGCCCTTGGAAGGGTGATGCGCATGTGAGCAAACACAGCCAGGGCCAAGCCTGGGCCTCAGCTGCGCTGGGCTGATAACAGTTAAGGAGGACTGTCCCACACACTGACAGATAAAGGCTGCTCTCTAGCATGTGGGGAATGCTTGCATGCACACGTGGCGTTTTCCCTAAAAGAACCTACTCAGGCAGGGACTGTTTTCCTGCCTCTGCCCAGTGCCTGGGACAAAGCAGGCCCTTAATAAATGCATGACTGATACACCTGATGAGTGGCCCTTCCCCAGAACCCTAAACCTCACACTGAGGGCTGGGGATACAAGCTCAGGAATGAAACTGACAACCACTGAGGGCCTTACAATGGGAGGGTAAAGGGGGTGGGTGGAGGATGGTCCAATGATGGAATGCACGTACAAACTAATGGGCAGGGTGACATGGGGAAATCACAACCACCTGGGGAATATAAAATGAGAGGGGCTGACCGATAATCTCCAAGGCCCAACCCCCAATTCTGAGACCCTTGGGGCACTTAGGCGGCAAAGTGGATGGAGCACTGGGCTTGGAATCTTCAGTCTTTCAAATCAGTTCTCTGGCACTTACAAGCTGTATGGCCCTGGGCAAGTCACTTAGCCCTGTTTGCCTCAGTTCCTTCATCTGTAAAAATGAGCTGGAAAAGGAAACAGCAAACTCCTCCAGTATCTCTGCCAAGAAAACCCCAAAATGAGGTCACAAAGAACCAGAAACGACTGAAAATCAACTGAACAACAGGAGGGAGAACAGAGGTGCAAAGGAGAGAGCCAAATAAGCAGTCCTAGGCAGACTTCACAAAGAAGAGATCCCATTCTGCTGGGGAGACCAGGAAACCCTTCATGGAGGAAAAGGAAAGGATACTGGGATCAGACACAGGGGATGAGTTAGCTGACTTTGGAGAGGAGGGTACAAGGAGAGATTGGGGACCAGGGAATCCAGCTGGACATGTGACCAGTACATAGGGAAGCACTCGGGATACATCTGCTGAATGAATGACCAGCTAAAATCTTATCACGGTTCCTCAAAACCTACCTAAAGTCAGGCAGACCTGAGTTCAAACCAGACACTAATTGGCTGGGTGACTCAGGACAAGTTATTCTGCCTCAGTGTCCTCATCGATAAAATGGAGATATAATAGCCCCTACCCTACAAGGTTCTTGTGAGGATGAAATAATATTTGTAAATGGCTCAGCACAGTGCCTGGCTCACAGTAGGTGTTTAATAAATGCTTGTTCCCTCCCCAGTGCCTTTGTAAAATGATGGGATTGCATGATCTCTAAGATACTATGACTTACACACATCCTGGGATTGTGATTAGAATGTGAATATAACATATAAACTTAAAAAGGCTATTAATGAGATCACTGTTACAATATTATTATAACAATTATTAATCTTGAGTAAGTCAAATTTACCCTGAGGCTCAGTTTCTTGATCTGGAAAAATGGGGATAAGAATACTTTATCGACCTCATAGGACTGTTGTGAGTTTCATGATAATACACATAAAACTGCAATGTAATACATAAATGTCAGCTACTATTAGAATGATTTTTACAATTCTGCAGGCAGCAGTATGGAGTCTTCCAGTCAGGACACCTATGTTTGACACTAGCCATGTTGACCCCTCTCAAAGCCTCAGTTTCCTCATCTGTAAATTGGGGACAAGAATACTTAGGGATACAGAATGTCATTGGCAGACCCTGAGCAAGTCACTTAACCAGAGTTTGCCTCAGTTTCCTTATCTGTAAAATGGGGATAATAATAGCACCTATATCACAGAGTTGTGAGGATCAAATGCAACAGTAATTGTAAAGCGCTTAGCAGTGTCTGGTGCATAGTAAGCTCTATACAAATGCTAGCTATTATTATTACGTATTATGATCATTATTAGGGATATGGCCCGGTCATTTCGTTGGTATGAGGAAACTCACTTTACCAATGCAGGTGGGCACTTCTGATACAGTCTGGGAGAGACTGTCTATGTCTACAGCTGTGAAGTTAAGTGACCTACCCAGGGTCACACAGCAAGGCTGTGCCAGAGGCAGTACTTGAACTCGCGGCTTTCGGTCTCTAAGGTAAGCTCGGCAGGAAATAAGTCACGATCTCTTTCAATAAGGATACCGACATTCCTTATTTAGCAGGTTTGTTAAAGTCAAGTGAAATGTGCGTGATGCACTCAAGAAGCAATAAATGTCAGCTATTATTATACCGATATTAATAAAAGGCACCAATAATTCTTCTCTTCCTCTATCCCCCCTACCATCCACGTAGAACGGCTGGATACAGTAACTTTGTCCCCCTCCCGGCCTTACGAGTGGTTTTGCCCATCCTCCTACCCGCCAACCCCATCGCACCTATAGAGGATGACGTCATAGAGCGTCCGGCCCTGGACGTTGAGGAAATGAGCGTAGCGCGCGCGCGCCGGGGACGACTCAGGGGACGCCGCCCCGCCCCCACAGTCCGGTCGCGGCAGTTCATTGGTCAGCAGTCCCAGAAGGAACGGCTCTGCATCAGGCCCATGCACGCGCAGTGCATCGCGATCGCGCAGCGGGAAGTACAACCAACTGTCGCTGCCTTCCCCGTCGCTGCCGCTGCCGAGGCTCAGGCGACGCCTCAGTCCCGTGCCAAGTGGCAGCCCCCACACGGAATTGCAGAGGCCTGGACCCGCCCAGCGGAGCAGTGCCGCCGCAGCCATCTTGAAGAGTAACGCCGTGCCCTTTACGGGAGGAGGAGAAGGCCACAGCACCCCTTCCCCTCCCCCCACCACCGCCCTGACCCGCCCACCTGCCGAGGGCGCCCAATGAGGGGCGGGGAGGGTCGGTGTCGTTACGGCTGTCAATCAATCTTCCAGCCAATCGTGTAAGCCACGTCCGCCGTCTGCGCTTTGGGGAACCTCCCGCGGTGCTGGATGACAGTAGGTGGGAATGAATGTTTCTGCCCTTGGGAGGTTTACAGTTGGTGCAACTCCCTCCTACAGGAAGCACTCTCTGACAACCGCGGCCAAGAAGAACTTTGCCTTTCTTTCCTCCTTTGTTTTCCCCAGTACCTGGAACCTGGATATTTACGTCACACCTGTGCTCATCCTCATGGAGTGAAAAGGAAACTGAATTTAGAGATAGTTGACCTGGGTTTGAATTAAGAGGCGGCTGAGACAAAGTGTAATTTATCCTCTCTTGGGCCTCAGTTTCCCGTCCCTGAAACCTGCAATTTTACCGCTTTGCTTCATCCGCTTTTCAAATTCCTAATTAAATTCTGCGAGCTTTTAATAAGTGCAAGGTAGGAGGTCTCGTGCTAGATGTCGGAGATACAGAGACAAATGTGAACCACAGTGCCTGTCCTCAGGGGGCTTACGTGGGGTGGGGGTGGGGTGGAATGCAGCCGTATGGAGACGAGTCTCAAGTAGACGTTTGAGAGGGGGGAGGCAGAGCTGTGCCCGCGGCGCATGAGCAGAACCTCGAATGACGCCAGACCGGGAGAGTGGCCTCCAGGCTTGGGGTATGGTCTGCGGGGGGAGCCCGGGGAGGAGAGTTTGGCAGGCACGTGGTTGCCAGGGAGAAGAGCCTGGAAAGTCAGGCCCAAGCCCTGCCGACTTTACACTTGGTTTCCTGGCAGGACCAAGCTTTTTGTCTCGTTGAGGTGCTTCTGAGTAAAGTTACTGTTAAACTGCCATGCCCGAGTATCTACAATGCGAGTTCCTGCAGTGTGCAGAGGAGGACGATTTGTGTTTGGTGTTACCGCTGTAGCACTACACCGGAAATTCTTAAAATTGTTTAATATGAAAAGTCTTATTAAATTAATTTTTTCCTGCCACAGGGGGTAAGAGGAGAGGCCAAGAATCGCATCCCCAGAGGAGTTTCTGCTCCTTTCACATCTTCCGCTGTCCCAGGTTAGTCTGGTCTGAATATCATTCCATAGAAAACCGATAGTTGGAGCCCTCAATGATATATATGTGACCTGATGTTTCCCAGAGTATGAATCAACTTTAATAGTTCCAGAGATGTTAAAGGACCAGGAAGTGCCCTAGGTATGCAATTCCTGTCCTCTCATACACATGAAAGAACAGATCTTGCCTCTACAGATGACTATAATTAGACTTGAGTATACGTGGTTCAATAAATTTACAAGGCAGGAATTATCAAATTTCATCAATTCCTTTCACTCAGGATTCGGTCAGTGGAGATAGAAGGAACAAATATCTGCTTTGACCTCTTTTCATGTTTTAAGATTTCCCAAAATATAAAAGCAAATAATCACAAGACTGAAATTTTGAAACCACTCCTTTTTTTGCCTCATGGTTTGTAATGTGTGTGTATCTCTCTCCCTCTGTCTCTTTTTCTCTCTCTCTCATGTGTATACACACACACACACACACATATACACATGATGTTTTATGTGAGATAAATGTGTTGTGACACTTTGTCTTGATTAATCCTTTGATCATCATCAAAATGGACCTCCTTGTATTATATTTTTCTAGATAGGTGTCCATCTCACTCCCACCCTCACCCCAGTAAATTGTTTGAGGGCAGATACAAGTAATTTTAAAAAATTAATCTTTGTACCCTTAGCCCAAGCACAGGCCCTTGTAAACCCTGAATACGAAGTTTAAAATTTAATTGAACTTCCAGCCCTTTTTAAGCAACATAGTAGGTTGTTTTGATTTCCTTATTTATTGAGCATCCAGGTGGCCTAGTAAATAAGAATGCAGAACATGGAGTCAAGAAGGCCCAAGTTTGAATCAGATGCTAGTTGGGTAACTCTGTTGTTACTTCAGTTTCTAAAGTGGAAATAACAGTAGTACCCACCTCGAGGGGTTGTAAGGGTCAACTGATTTGCTTGGCAAACGTTAAAGTTATATATAAATGCTAGCTATTGCTACCTGTTGAGTTAGTCATTTACCCCCAAATCTATAAAACCTATTTCCGTATCCTGCTTGAAGCTAACTAATTTTTTTGGGCTTCAGGCCTATGACTTTAGCAGTTGGAGGCAGTCATCCTGGGTGAGCTGTTCTGGTTTCAGAACCCACAGGCCCTCTACTTTGTTCTCATTCACTTGTTTTTGCTGCTGACTTCCCACTGGTCAACTGATTGTTATATCCTGAAAATTATTTTCACTTGTAACTGCCAGGGCCAATATTCTTTTGTCATCATCTGGTTCTCTGGGGTTTCTTCTAAGAGATCAGGACTTTCTGGTGGCAGTACTTTCTTTTAAATTTCAGAGTCATGCTGTTTTCTAGAACAGTTAACTCCAGGGAGGGGAATCTGGAACCCCCTGGGGAGCCAAGGCCTGATCCCTAGGAACCTATGACCAACTAACTCACTTGAATGTGGGAAGATGGGTGATATCCTGCTTTCCCAGCAATAACCATGCTTGGTGACACCTTACACAACCACATCCAGCCTTACTGCCCCAGCATTCCCCCACTCCACCTCCTCCCTTTCCTTATGCAGGTTCCTAGTCTTCCCTCTTCTGAGAAGACTCTTATTCCCTTAGGGTAGTTATAGCCTAAATAGTTATAGCCTAACCTCAAACTGGTCACCCATGTCAGCAGCTGTGCAGGTACCATTTGGAAAATTTCATCCTAATCCCTGTGGATACATATTTAAAACATCCTTTTTAGTAAAACTGAAAATACTAAGAATATTTTTTTCTAATCACTTTTTATATTTTTCCCCTTAGGAAAGTGAATAGAACAAAAACTAAAGCATTTCTTAGAGAAAGTGATTAGTGATAAGATCATTAACTTCTGGGAACTTTATTGATGGAAGGGAGAAGGCCCCTTTGTTTAACTCTAGGAGTGAGGGGAGTGGTTTAGAAAGGAATGAGATGGCGACTTGGTTACTCAGCAATTCTGGAATTTTAACCCCAAATTGTTCCATATTGTGATCTCTACCTTGCTCAAAATCCCTATAGATGTTACCCATAATCTTATTGAGGTAGTGCATAGGGGACTATGCCCATTTGGTCATCTTGCTATCCAAACTAGAAAGGACTAGCATTAAATATTTTTTCTTTGGCACACCCCCCCCCGGAGCACACCTACCCTATATATACACACCTCTATAGCATGTCCACCAGATTGTCCTGTAGCTGCAGCAGGCATCCCTTGGAGGGCAAGCACAGAACTCCCAGGAGATGGAGGGAAAGAGCTTCACCTTCCTTTTAGTTGGCCAGAATGAGAGGCGTGGATGGATTGCATGTCCCATTGTAGATCTCATTGCATTATCTTTTCCCCAAAACCCATCCCTCTTCCAAATATACTGAAAAGATCAAAATTAGTGTTACCACAAGTTTCTACTGTATTGATTCTACAATGTAATTGTTTTTATGCTATATTGATTTTTTAATAATAGAGTCTGCATCTGCCTAAAGCCACCTGTCTATATCCTTGAATTGAGCATGGAAATTTAACTTTCCCTCTGAGTTAGTTCAGAACAAAAGTTGTTACCTCTCATGCCAGTACCCTGTCCCCAGCACCCCAATACTTCCTGGATGTCTCTCTGATAAGCCTCACAAGTTAACTTGTTGCCATCCCCAAAAGATATGTCATCTGTCCTTGACTGTCTTTATGTTAATTAGGGGAGTTTTTAATCTCTTCTAAGGAGACAGCAAGGCAGTAAGTCTCATAGTTGTGATCCCCTAGCAAAGACTACAAGATATGGATGGGTACCATAAAAAAATTAACATTTCTCAATTGTTAGAGGGGCAGCTGGGTGGTCCAGTGGATAGAGTGCCAGGTCTGGAATCAGGAATACTCATCTTCCTGAGTTCAAATTTGGTCTCAAATACTTTACTATCTGTGTTACCCTGGGCAAGTCACTTAACCCTGTTTGCCTCAGTTTCCTCATCTGTCAAATGAGCTAGAGAAGGTAATGGCAAATCACTCCAGTGCCAAGAACACACCAGATGGGCCCATGAAGAGTCAGACATGACTCAACAACAACAACAACAAATTGTTAGAGGCATGATTAGCCTCATCTGAATGCCAGCCCACCTTTCTTAGTATAGCCAGTTGTAATGTTCCTGCCCCAACACTACAACCTGTCACCTTTTTTTCATGCCTACCAAGACTTCTCCTTCATTATGTGTCAATAAAGAGGGTCCCCTCATTTTTGGCTTTACCGAGGTGGCCAGTTTGACCCATTTTGTCACTGTTAACATCTTGCTCAGAGTCTGTACCTCAGTTTACCTTTATTGGATTTACTTGATACAATACCTATTTTCTTTTGAGGGCATCACTACCCTCTCAGTCACCCAGGATTGAAACCTGAGAATCATCCCTTGACTGTACATACCCTCTCCCTCAATCTCCAGATCCCATCAGTTCTCAAGTCTTGCCATTTTTGTCTCAACAATGTCTCTGTCATCTATACTTCTCTTGACTCTTACCCCTACTACCCTTGTTCAGGCCCTCTTCACTTCTCACCTGTTCTATGGAAATAGCCTGCTGACTGCTTCAGGTCTTTTCTATGCCATAATCCATCCTCTATATATTTGCCAAATGGATTTTCCTAAAGTGCAGCTCAACCCACAGCACCTTAATAAACTCCAGTGGCCTCCTATTACCTGTAGTAGTAATAGAAGCTACAGTTGAGCATTTAAAGCCTTTTACATCTTGACTCCAACCTAGCTTTCTAGCCTTTCTCTCTCTCTGACTATACATATATGTATATATGTATATATACATATATATATATATATATACATACACACACACACACATTATTCTACTTCCTACATTCCCTGTCCAGCCAAACTGGCCTTTTCCTTACACAAACACAACTTTTCATACACAAACACAATAATACCAAACATGAAATAGGAAATTACGGTATGATACTATCCGTTAAGCAAAGTCACGTAAAGAAAGAAAAATGGATTTATACTGAAAAATTTCTGTTGAGTTCAAATAATTCACTTTTTGGTTTTTTTTTTATTCCTGCTAAAAATAAGTGCTTGTTGACTTAACTGAAGCTGTTATGCTCACTGATAGAATGTTTTGGCCTATTATTTTATGTCCTTCAATAAAAAAAAAAACTCACCTATTTGTTTAGCTACATTGACTAAATTAACTGAATGATAAGTTACTACCAGTTATTTGCAGATCGGCTGTATTCCCCAGTACAAACAGATATTTTTTAAAAAATGATGTATATTCAACCACCTTGCTCTTAAGAGCAAAAAAAGGTTTTTTGTACTGTTAATAATCAAGATATTTTAAATATTGTTTATATTTCTGCTTTATCTCACTTTTAAACATCTATTTTATGTGTATTTTAATGTATATATAAGTACAAGAGTATATATACTTTATAAATAAATATACATATATTTGGGTTGTGTTCTGGGCTGGGCTTGATTCTGACTGGGCCCCCAGTAGTTTATGTTCAATGTTGGAATGAAATGAGACACCTGTAAATCATTCAACAATAATTAAAACAAGATTTACTTACTGGAGTAGGATATTCAACAAAGATAAACATTACTGTTGGTGGAGTTGTGAACTACTTAAAGCATTTTGGAGAACAATTTGGAACTGTGCCAAAAGGGCTATAAAACTATACATACCCTTTGACCCATACCCCAAGGAGATCAAAGAAAAAATATGTACAAAAATTTTTGTGTTGGCAAAGAATTGGATACTGAGAGGATGTCCATCAGTTGGGGAATGGCTGAACAAGTTATGGTATATAAATGTGATGGAATGTTATTTTGCTGTGAGGAATGATGAGGGGAATAGTTTTAGGAATACCTGTGAAGATTTATATGAACTGATGCAAAGTGCGGAACCAAGAGAACAGTCTTCACAGTAACAGCAATATTGCAAAGATAATCAACTTGGAAAGACTTAGTAACTGATCAATACAGTGATCCACTATAATTCCAAAAGACTCATGATATAAAATGCTATCCGCCTCTAGATAGAGAACTGATGAAATAAGAGTGCAGATGGAAGCATATTTTTTCCATTCATTTTTTCTGCTTTTTTTCCCCAAGAACATGGCTGCTGCAGAAATATGTTTTATATAACTTCATATATATAATGGGCATCGTATTTCTTACCTTCTTAATGGATGGGGGAGGAGGTGGAGGGAGGGAGAGAAATTGGAAATGCAAATTTCCAAGAAAATTGCAATAGAAAACAAGGATAGGTATTGAGGGCACCTTGAGTTGATTTAGCTAAGTTCTCTTGCTTGAGTTGCCCATCGTGTCCTACTGGTCAAGCATCAAAGGGTGCCTGGAGCTCCTGATGTCTCTTCTGTCCTTGGCTGTCCAGGAAGTAGTCAACAGCCTGAGCCTTGAGGATGGTGTAATACCTTATAAGGAAAAAGCCAGCTCGACCTGCAGAGGGGCAGGGTTTAGGGTATTTCTTCTACCACAGGGTCCATTCTCCAGATTTTTAAAAATTATGGATATCAGTTTAAAAAAAGTTTTAAGGAGGTACCCTGTATATAGTCCATGTGTGTATGTGTAAGTATACATGAAATGGAAAAAACATGAAAAATGGAAAGTATGTGTATATGTGTGTGTGTGTGTGTGTGTGTGTATGAAATGGAAAATAGATAAATGTGTGCATATACACATCTATGTGAATGGAAAAAAATGCTGGCTCACAAGTCAAGCAAGGCACCTTCCTTGACCTCAGTTTCCTCATCTGGCCTCTAAGGTCCCTTCCCCTCTAGATCTGTAATCCTATAACAACTATACTAATATGTGCATTGTAAAACACAAAAATAGAAATTAAGAACTGTAAGACAGATGAACTATTTTAAAAATAGGGACTTTATTAACAGTACAAATGCTTTTAAGTGTTATTAATAAAAATACTTTGAGTTGGAGTAGTGTGGTTGACTATATGTCATAATTTTTGAAAATATTACTTCTTCACTCAGAGAACAATTTAAAGGTCTAGTTCTAGGTTGTTTATTTATTTTGGGCAGTTGGGGTTAAGTGACTTGCCCAGGGTCACACAGCTAGTAAGTGTCAAGTGTTTGGTCTGAGGCCAGATTTGAACTCAGGTCCTCCTGACTTCAGGGCTGGTGCTCTATCCACTGAGCCACCTAGCTGCCCCTGGGTTGTTTACTTTTAAACCTGATTTTAATGGCTGTTGTGGCTGAAAAGGAAACCTCACAAAGACACATCAATCCAAATGGGAAAAGTGTGTTATTGACTACACTGAATAAATGATGATATCCATTTTTCAGTCCTCGCCACCAATTATGCAAAGATTTTTGTTGTGATTTAACAGATTTCCATCACCTCATGTCAGTTTTTTTGCAACTAATCAGAAAGTTGCATTTAAAATTTTTAGCAAATGGGTTCAAAACCCAATGACATTCTTTTGTAACATTTTAAAATTCTGTTTTCATGTTTTTAAAGTATACCACTGTCAGTTTTCATAGGTGACATTTTTTGGTAACAAATGTTTGATTTCTAAGCGTTGTGCTAATTGAGATGAATTCAATCATTAGTAAGATCTCAAGGCACAATATACACTTAGGGTGAGGCTCATTGTTAATGGTATTGTATATAAATCCATATGTCCAGTAATATTCTCGATGTTTTTGAAGGTATTTAGGTGACTGTTGTAAATTGTCTTTGTTGTTGCCTCGTGATGGGGCTGCCCAAGAACCCATACGAAGAGTTGGACAGGGGCCGGCTTTGCCATTTTCATATTGTTGAATTGTACTTGAAGCATTGTTAGTATTATCTTGAATCAGCTCTTTGCTGGAATCTCTTTAAATGACTTGTCCATTTTATGAAGGTTATTGTAGTTAAGCCTAGATAAAATAATAATTCATAAATCCAATTATAACTGAACATGTCATATTATGCTGAAGGTGAGCAGATGAATGAGGATGCCACTTGTCATCCCCTTCACATTGTGAACCGCCCCCTCCTCCCCTCCAGGATACCTTTTATCTCATCTGTGGACCAATGATAGGCACTCATACTAATCCATATATTAAGCATTAATAAAGTAGTTTTTAGATAAAATAAATAGAAACAAATTCTATTTTCATCCCACATGCCTATGGATAACTTCACTTTGAAGATGACTTTGGAGACTATTGAACTAGAGAAAAAATTAGTAGATTGTTACCACAGACCATATGGATGTTTTTGAGAGTTTCTCATAGGGTGTTGGCAGTAGAAATAGGAAACGCCACCCAGTGTATATACATTCTTCACTAACCCTTCCTTCCTTTATAATCTTTGGACTCTCCAATCTGAAAAAGAGAAATTGCCCTTTATTTTGAACTTTTGTCTCGTGTTCCTTTTGCCTTAACAGAAACCTAGATCTACCCAGATCCCACCATGGGGAGGCAGTGTGGTGTAGTGTTAAAAAACAAACCCAAAAGCCGTCTGTGCCTCGGCTCTGCCTGGAAACTGGGTACCTATGTCTCACCAGCCAGGGCTCTCTCCAAGGCTCACTGTCTCCTTTCCTTGTACTATGGGTGGCTCCAGAGAGCACTGGGCCTGGAGTCAGGAAGACCAGAGTTCAAATTCAGCCTCAGACACTTCCCAACATTGGAGAAAGGCAAAATAAATTATAGTATGTCAATGCAATGGGATACTATTGTATGATTACAAATGACAGATATGTAGGTTCTGAGATATTTCTTCATATAGAAACCTTTATGTGAAATGATGCAAAGAGAACAGAATTGGACTACTAACAACACACATTGACCATCGCTAGCTTTTTAAAAAATGAGTAGCAATGTGTGGTTGTGGGATAGAGAAATGGCCTTGGAGGCAGGAGGACCTTGGTTCATGTCTTACCTCTGATACATGCAGCCTGTGTGACCCTGGGTGTCACTTACCCTCTCAATACCACAAGCAATTCTGTAAGACTGTAAGTTGTAAAACAGTTGCCGAGCTGCATTGGTAGAGAAACTTTCTTCATTGAGAATTCCCTACATCAATGAAATCACAGAGCTGGACTATATAAAACCAACCTCCAACAAGCTTTGTAAGCACAGAGAAAACAGGTTTATATGGGACAGGGGAAGAGAACCATGTCAAATGAATTATTATTTTGTTTTTATAAGTTTATTTTTTCTCATAAATAAAAATATGAATAATTTGGGTTTACAGTGTGTTTCCGTGTCCCATTCTTCTTAACAAATGAGTTAAAGTACTTTGGGGATCCACAGGAAAAAATTGATGTGGGTTCCCTTTTCACCCTTCCCAGACCTCCTTTATATGTTATGTTCTCCCCATTAGAAATAAGGTCCTTGAGGACAAGGACAGTCTTGTTTGCTTTTATATGTATCTTCAACACTTAGCATAGTTCCTGGGACATAGTATGCTTAATAAATGCTCTATTTATCTACTAGCTTTTCCTGTCCATAGTACTTCTCATATTTAAAAGCAGTTCCCTAAATAAGTGATTTTGTGATAAACTAACCACCACACTCCAAGAGTAAAGAAATAGGCTACATACTCAGAACTTAACATCCTAAAAAGATGTATTGAAGGATATTCGTTGTGACCAGCTTGGTCTTGGGAGGTCTGGAGATGAGCCAGAATGGATAGTCAACAGGTCTGTCCCGAGGTGGATCTTTACCAGGTCGCTGGACCCCACAGAGGAGGTCTTTGGTCTAAGCAGAGCCGGGAGGAGGCAGCAACTGCCAGATGGCTCATGAGGTGGTAGCAGTAAAGATGGGGTGAGATAGAAGGCCAACATCATCTGGGGTCTGGACTCTGAATAAGTAAAAGTGGATGTATGATAGTATCTGGCATTGACATAGGACCTTAAGGATTTGCAAAGCACTTTGAATACATCAGCCTCACAATGGCCCTATGAGGCACTTTGGTTATAATTATCATCCCCATTTTATAGGTGATGAAACTGAGGCTCTGAGAGGTCAACACAATGAGTGTTGGAAGTAGAATTTGAACCCAGGTCTTTTTGGCTCAAAGTCCTGCTTTGCCTCCTAGTGGCTCTGGAAAGGAATCTTCCTTGGGCCTCTTAACCACCAACCCCTTCTTAGTTATGTTCCCTGAAGTCTCACCCTCAGACTCAAACTTTCTTTTTTTGCTGTTTCCCCACAAGATCCTGAAATTTCTGGCCATTGCTGATCCTCAGGCTTGCTTATGTGCATACTTTAGTTCCAGAGACTTGTGCCCCTACTCCTTACCAGTCCCTCACTACTTAAGGTTAATCCTCCTTCTGCTGTGGCCACCGTTTCTTACTGACTGATTCTCCCATGCATTTGGCTCTTTCTTTCTTCTGCTATTACATGATCCAGACCATAAGAGTATATTTCCTAGGCCTTATCCACAAGGGAAAAGAGTCATATACAGAAACTATGAGAAAAAAAAATTGTGGGCCATAGAGAACATATATACAAGAATTTCTCCAGAATAACCTTGATAGTTAATCTAATTGGTAACTAAAGTTCTAGGATGTTCCATGATCATTTCTAAGCCAGGAGCCTAAGCTAGCTTGTAGCTCCCAAAAGAGAATACTGACTTTCTTCTCTGGCTTTCCTGCTGATTTGGGATTTGGTTGCCTGGCTATTATGGACTAAAGTCATTCCTTGGTTTATAATCCTGAGCTCACTTTTAGCCATTGAGAAAGCCTTCTGATCACAGGCTGAGTTGCTGGTATTCTGACCATACTCATTCCTACCTAAGTGATCATCTAACTACCTATCCCCAGTCCCCACCCCCAAGAGTAAGGCCAGTGGACACAAATGAGTAAACAAGACAGGAATCTGCATCTTGGAGAACGGATAATGAAGCCTATTTCCCTCCTTTACCCAGAGAGGTTGGGGACCATGGAGGCCGAAGGGCAAGGTGTTCAGTAGCAGATAGATTGAAGGGACAGGGCAAGTACAATGACAGAGAAGAAACCTGTGCTAGATAACCAGGCCCCAAAAGCTGTAGATCTAGGCTAAGGTTACACGGGAAAGAGTCCTTTGAATGTTTAGAGTTGTTTTTTTTTTTCTGGGTCCATATCCAAATTGTCAGTCCCTTTTAAAAGTGGCTGTGTGCTTGCACTTTTCCTGGGCCATCTGGGGTCCACCATAGTCCCCCACCTCCTTTCGTGGCCCTGGCTGTCTGACATGTCCCTAACAGTCATGTTTCTAGAGTGCTTGAAAACCTGCAAAATGACCTCAGAACAACCTCAAAACAACCCTGTGCGGTGAGGAGTGTGAGTAACTTCTCATTTTAGAGTGTGAAAGCAGCTTGTTTCATAACCTCCCAGCAAAGAAATACCAGGGCCAGGATTCACACCCACAGCTCATCTACCCTTCCTTCCACCTCATCAGACTGCCTCTAGGGAGCACATTTTTCAGCCAGGCTTGGTTTTAAACCCCCTACTAACACATTCACACTTCTCCCTGCCCCCGTGGCCCACATCCCTGGCACTTCTCTGTTCTCCAATGAAAGGCCTTCCTGCTCTCCTCCCCAGAGCCGGACACAACCCCTGACCTGGAATTCCTGTTCTGGGTGGTCCCTGTTGCCTGGTGCAGAGTTGCCACAGGCCAGCTTCTGGGGAATAGAAACGGAAGAGGGATGAGAATAATAACAAGGCACAGACAGGACTTAGGGTGACCCAGAGGGCCTCACCAGGCACATTCCTCCCTGCTTCTTGGCCATCCTTTAGAGACAGGCGATTTGGATCTGACCAGCAGAGGAATTCACTTCCGGCCCTGCAGCCAGCCCCGGCTGGATAGAAACCATCAGGAAGAAGGAAAGAATGAGACTTAATAACCATAAGATGCCACCTGTATGTGGTACCAAGGACAACGAAGGCTGAGCCCAGCAGGCGGGCAAGAGCCTGGGCCCACTCCTACTGACATTGATTGCTCTGTGGCCCTAAACCTTATGCCTGGCAGTCACTCCATTCATCCTCTGCCACAGAGCAGGCAGCCCATGAAAATGGGTAAAGCCTCCCTTGCTTACCTGGACGTCTGCCTCATCCCTTCAGCTGGATGTACCTGTGGCCCATTATTCCTAAGGTATTCTTTATCTGCACCTTATTTGCCCCTTAGTTGCCACACATCCCTGGCCCCCTGGTTCTTCTCCCAGTATAATATAGTGGGGAAAATGCTGGATTTCATTCATTCAACAACTTTTTATAAAGAGCTTACCATATGAAATGAAGAAAAATCAGGAATGTCTTCTCCTCTTGCGCCAACAACATTGTCAAAAAGAAAAATTACTAAGAAAAATCAAAGGACAAGAAAGGAGGGACATAGTGTAATTATTTGTTGGTTAACTCATATTCAATAAATATTAAGTACTTAACTTTTTGCCAAGCCCTGAGTGAGACAGTAGGCATACAAAGATAAGACACTTCTTCTTGGACAATCAGACCCAGCACTTCTTCTTGGACAATCAGACCATTTGAAAGTAGAATCACAGAATATTTGAGTGGGAAAAGACCCTGGAGATAATTAGGAATAGGAAACTAAAGCCAAGTAGTGAAGTCACTTGCTGAGAACATGTGCCTTGTACACAGCTAAGCCCAGAGTTGGTTTCCAATCCAGTGTTCTTTTTCCTATACAAAATGCATCAAGATTCCAATCTGTGGAGGGTGGCAGGTGGGGAATATGATGAACATAACTTAGTGTGACTCCAGGTAAAATGCAATGGGGCCCAGCCTAGCTCTGATGCTTTTTAGCAGAATTAGCTTGCACCAGTCACTGACCTTACCACCATCCATGGTTGAAAGTGATCGATTCCCCCTTCTTCTGATTTTCCCAGAGCGCTTTGGACCCGCTTCTACAACATTCTACCTTGTATCATGTTTAGTTATGAACAGGTGGCACTGCTACTACTAGACTGTAAGAACCTTAAAGGAAGAGCCTCATCTTTGTATGCCCTGTGCCAAGCAGAGGGGCCTGCATACAGTAGGTGGTGGAGTGCTCAGAGTTCTGGACCTGGAGTCAGGAAGATTCATCTTGCCCAGTTCAAATCTGGACTCAGACGCTTACTAGTTATGTGACCCTGGGCAACTCACTTAACCCTGCCTCAGTTTCCTCATCTGTAAAATGAGCTGGAGAAGGAAATGGCAAACCGCTCCCGACTTCTTGCCAAGAAAATTCCCAATAGGGTCACAAACAGTCAGACATGACTGAAATGACTGAACAACAACAATTTCATCTCCAAAGAACTAATTCAATTTTCTGAATCAAGTTGATTCTTTGGAGAAAGATACCTCAACTTTTTGCAAGTAGGTCTTGGAAAGAGTTCAACTGGGCTGAGGTATAATTAAGACAGCCTAGGTAGTACAGTGGGTAGAGCACTGGGGCTGGAATCAGGAAGACCTGATTTCAGATGTAGCCTCAGACACTTACTAGCTGTGTGACTGGGCAAGTCATTTAACCTCTGCATGCCTGTTTTACCATCAACTGTAAAATAGGGATAACAATAGCACTTACCTCCCAGGCTTGTTGTGAAGATCTAATAAGATAATATTTGTAAAGCACTTAGCAAAATACCTGGCATATAGTGGGCACTATATTTTTGTTGTTCAGTCTTTTCTGACTCTTTGTGACCGCAGTTGGGGTTTTCCTGGCAAAAATACTGGAGTGACTTGCTATTTCTTTTTCCAGCTCGTTTTACACATGAGGAAACTGAGACAAACAGTGTTAAGTGACTTTCCCAGGGTTACACAGTTGGTAAGTATCTGAGGCCGGATTTGAACTCAAGATGAGTCTTACTGACTGCAAGCCTGGCGCTGTATCCACTCCACCACCTGGGTGCCCAGTTATCCATCTAATCAAGCACTATATAAATATTAGCTGTTATTGTTATTCAAGTCAGTAAACATTGTAAAGCATTTGCTGTGTGCAAGTCACTATACTATCAACTAAGGCTATCCTCTGGCCCCCAAAGGTCCCTGCCCTCAAGTGGCTTATAACCTGCTGGGGGGGGGCACATATAACATGTTCACAAGTAAATAAATACAAAGTTTGTTCAAAACAATTTGAAGTGATTTCAGGAGAGTGAAAGTGCTAATAACGGGACATGAGGGAAGGCTTCCTATAGGAGTTGGCGCAGAAAGACTGCTCCTGGCTTAGGCCAGAACACACACACCGACCATTACAGCCATTCAATACTTCATGTTCACAAAACATCTTAAGGTTTGTGAAGCAATCGCATACAACAGTGCTAGGAGACTGGCGGTTCTAAGGAAGAAGAGGGTAAAGCCCTGAGGGCTTGTGACAAAGCGTGACTTGGACTTGGCTATACAACAAGGACATCTGGAGGGAGTTCTGCATCTGTGACATCCCCTTCCCCAGGCAGCGGCAGAGGGAGAAAGGAGAGATCGAAGTCCAAGGGAGCACACACACACACACACACACACACAGGCGTGTATGCATAGAGATGCATCCAGATATAGTATGTAAATATATGTATATATACACACACATATATATCCACATAGTACACCAGTTTCCACAGACATATCTAAGTATCTATTCATCCATCTCTCCCTCTGGAAGCTGGGATAGTGAGTGAGAAAGAGAGAGAGAGAAAGAGAGATGCATGTATATATATATATATGTATGCATGTATATATTGGTATATATATATTATATATACAGAAATGTGTATATACATGTGTTTCTGTGTATATATACCTCAGCATATACTTATACATATAAACATATCTATAAACATACATACATGTATATATATGTATGTGTTTATATGTATATATGAATATATGTTGTGTGTGTGTGTCCGTATAATATATGGGCAGCTAGGTGGCACAGTGGATAGAGCACCAGACCTGGAGTTAGGAAGATTCAGCTTCCTGAGTTCAAACTTGGACTCAGACGCTTACTAGCGATATGACCCTGGGCAAGTCATTGAACCCTCTTTGTCTCAGTTTCCTCATCTGAAAAATGAGCTGGAGAAGGAAGTGGCAAGTCACTCCAGTAGCTTTGCCAAGAAAACCCCAAATGACGTCATGAAAAGTCGGACACAACTGAAATGATTGAACAACATTTATATGTGTGTGTGTATGAATGTATGTGCGTGTCTGTGTGTCTATATATATAAACATGTATAGTACATGTATGTATTGTTATATATGTGTGTATGTTCTGCTGCTGAATGAGCAGCCATGTGGACAGAGCCTTCCATCTGGAGTCAGGGGACTTGGGTTCCAATCCTGGCCCTATCACTAACTGCCTGTGTGATCTAATGTTGGTCATTTTAACTCCCTTGGCCTCAATTTCCTTTCTCCTCATTTGTAAAATGAAGGGGTATGCAACAGGAGGTCCCTCCCAGCTATAAATCTATACTCCTATAAAGGAAGTGGGTGAGTCCCTCTGTAAAAGTAGCAGAAAGATACTCTGCCTATAAAAATAATCATAGCTTGCACTTCTGCAGATGTTCAAAGCTCTTTCTTCCTCACAACCTTGTACGGTGGGGAGTACACGTATTATTATCACTTTATGGAGGAAACTGAAGCCCAGAGAAGGAAGTGACTTGCCTGTACAGGTATGGAGGAGCTTAGACTGGGGTCCTCCAACACCCCCGAGGGCCTCCTTCCACTTGGCTGCCCGAGGAAAGAGCAGTGTAGGGAAAGAGACCCCCTTTAGTCCAGAAGCTGGAGCAGCAGGTATGGGCCACTGTACAGATTTGGAATTAGAAGATCCAGATCCAAACCCTGGCTCTGCTATTTCCTGGCTAGGTAACCTTAGGCGAGGCATTTCCCCTCACTGGGCCTCAGTTTTCTCTTCTGTAAAATGAGGGAGGTGAACTAGATGATTTCTAAGATTTCTTCCAAGTCTAATGCTTTTTGCACCGGAATTCTAACAGACATTGAGAAAGGCTCACCACAGTATGCTGTAGAGGATAGGGAACTGGACATTTACTAAGTGTGTGAGCCTGGACAAGTGGCTTAACCTCTCTTCTGCCTCAGTTTCCTCATCTGTAAAATGAGAGGTTTAGACCTGGAGGCCTCTAAGAGGGTCTCTTCCAGCTTGAAATCTAAGCTTCTTTGATCTTTGAGAATCTAGGTAAGTTATTTGTTACAGAATATATAGTTTTTTTAAAAAAATGCTTTTCATAAAACCTTCCTCTGATAAGTAGGCTCCTCATTAGAATATAAGCTCCTTGAGGGCAAGTACTGTTTTCACTTTAAAAAAAAAATTATTGGGGCAGCTGGGTGGTGCAGTGGACAGAGCTCTGGCCTTGGAGTCAGGAGGACCTGAGTTCAAATCCAGCCCCAGACACGTAACACTCACTAGCTGTGTGACCCTGGGCAGTCACTTAATCCCCATTGCCTCACAAAAAAAAAAAAAAAAAATTATCTCCAGTATATAGCACTGTGCCAGGCACATAGTAAGAGATTAACCAATGCTTGTTGATCAATTGGTTGTGGCCAATCTGCTTGAAAGAGGTGATCAGGTGCTCTTCAGTGGAAAATTTCTTCCAGTGGTTGAGGTCAAGTGAAATGACTCCTAAAAACTTTATACTTTTGGGGCCTTGATGAGAGAGTTACATTAGTCTAGGACTGAGTGCCTGGTAGATGAGAGGATTTGGAGTTGGGAGAAACTGTAAGGGTCATCCTCCAACCCCTCCATTTTGCAGAACAGTCAATTGAGGCCAGAAAGCCAGAAAGGAGAAATAACTTGCCCAAGGTCACTTAGGTGGTGAGTAGTGATACTCCAGGGCCTCAAATTCCAGGCTTGATGTTTGTGCACCACAGCCGCCCCCTTGTCTCACCATCCCCTGAATATACTTTGTGGGAGCAAGGAGGACACCCAGCATCTGTCTCCAAAGCAGGCCCAGCCTATTTAGGAAGATGGCGCATATGGGATACCATGCAGACAGCATAAAATGGGATAGCTAATGAAAATTGGGTGAACAGAACCCAAGTGCTCTAAGGGGGCAGGGGAGGGAGATCACTTACAGATTACACACTTTATGGAAAGATTCTGTTTCAGAAGCATCCCTGCTTCCACAGCTTGGCCATAAACGCCCACAGGTTGGGCCTGTTTTCTTCTCTTGTATTCCACAGCACTGGTTGTTGTGGCTTGTCCTTTGTTCTCGACAAGGACCATGACATCAGGAAGGTGATGCCATGACTTGCAAGGCAATTGGATTTAAGTGAGGAAGGGCTGTGCAAAGTCACCAGCCTCACTTTCTCCTCCGGAGTCATCTGGGTCCAGTGGCCAGATATGGATCAGAATGACTGGAGATGGCCCCCATTCTAAGCAGTAAAGTAATATTAAACAATGAGCCTGTTAAAGGTACTCCCCATACATGAAAGGTTTGAGAAGCCTTTCTTAGGGTTAAAAGTAACTGTAAATGTTATTACCATATTATCTTCCAAAGCTTGATTAAACTACCCATTAAACCAGTAGCACCCCTTCTCCCTACCCAGCAGCTTTCTTTCCCCAAACAGCAGAATTTCTTGTACAAAACCCTAATCTGGTACCTCACTGTAACACAGATGTAACCGAGTTTTTCAGAGGCCATCAGAGTTTAAATCTGGCAAGCTCTACCATGCTTAAAGTATGCTGTCCAAATCCAACCCAGGGACAGAGATTCATTACCAATAGTATGGACACTAAGAGATTAATTATTTAGTGAGGTCAATCCATGAAGCAAACAAAAACTTTTAAATGGCCTTTGATCTTATATAGGCTGCTTCTACTCCCAGTGGGGTGGTAGTGGAGGAGTGGTGAATTAAAGCCAAATGTGAAGCATTAGTTTTTGGACTACCTATAATCATCAAGCTTGTAGGTATTTGAAATGTGTCCAGTGACCCATGCGGGCAGCTAATGGCGCAGTGGATAGAGCACTGGGCTTGCAATCAGGACGATTACTCTTACTGAATTCAAGTCCTGCCTCAGACACTAGTTGTGCGACCCTGGGCAAATCACTTAACCCTCATCTGTAAAAAAAATAAAATGAGCTGGAAGGAAATAGCAAACCATCCCAGTATCCCCAAATGGGGTCATGAAGAGTAGTACGTGACTGAAATGACTGCACAACAGCACTAGATAAAAGAGTCGCTAAGTACCCATGGAATTTGGGCGAATTCATATGAATTAGAATCATAGAACACTAAAATGTCAGATCCAGGAAAGCAACTCAGAGGTCATTCAGGCCAAGCCACATCTAAAAAAAGCATCCCTTCTCCCAACATTGATCTGATTCAATTTGACAAACATTCCTTATGTTCCATTACTGCACTCAGCTATATGCTGGAGACAAAACTGAAGCAGCCCCTTCCCTCCAGGAGATAAAGAAATACGAGGTAATTTGAAGAGAGGATCAGGGAAAGTTTCAAAAAGAAGGTGACACCTGGGGCTGTGTTTTGAAGAAGATAAGAATTCTGTTGCAGAGTTGAAAAGGGAATATATTTCAGGCATGGAGGCTACTTATGGAAATGCATGAAGGCAGAAGAAGGAATGTCAAGTTTGGAGAACAGCTAGTAGTCCAGTTTGGCTGAAACATGGAAAGAATAGCTTGAAATGAAGTTGGAAAGGTGGTGGGAAATAGATTGTATAGGGCTTTACATGCTGAGCTAAGGAATTTGTATTTTCTTTTTAAAAATATGTTTTATTGATTCCTTCTGATTTTACATCATAGTCATTTCCAGATATATCCCTCCAAAAACAACCCAAATGAGCCCTTGAAACAACAACAAATTATACGAAACCAGTTAACAAAATGATAGTATATGCACTATTCTACACCTATAGTCCCCCATCCCTCTACTGAAAGAAGGGAGGAACTCTATCTTATCATATAGGGAATCCAGGAGCCACTGAAGGTTTTTGAGGAAGGGAGTCGCATACATAATCAGATCCATAGAGTAGGAAGACTATTTTGGCACCTGGATAAGAGGATGAATTGGAGACAGGATAACCTAGAAGTGGGAAGACCAGTTAGGAGATGACTACAGACCCTCAAATTTAAAATTTAAGGGGTAACCTTTTAGAAAGCAGTTTCAGAAAAGTGTTGGGGTTGGAAGCCTTGTTGCAAGGGGTCAAGATGTGAGTTAGTAGTGAGGCCTTGGCAGTACTGAATATGGAATACTCCCCTTGCCCAAGAGATTGATTCCAACCTTTGCAGAGGACCTCTGATGATGGGAAGCTCCCTAGCTAGTGAGTGGGGAAGCTCACTGCTCCTCTAAACAGCTGACTGATCCAATGACTATTTATATTGACGTGAAACCAGCAAGTTGCTTATTAACCTCTGGCACCTCAATTTCTTTATCTGTAAAATAAAGAAGTTGGACTAGGGGACTGATAAGGTCTCTTCCATTTCTAAGTCTATGATTCCATGAAATTTCCCTTTCTAAGACTTCCCCTTGTTACTCTAAATTATACTGCCTGGGACCCAGAAGAACACGTCTAATCTCTCTTCCACAACACAGCCCTTCGGTAGTTGAAGACAGCAATTATATCCAGCAAGTCTTCTCATCTCCAGGATAAACATCCCTAGTTCCTTCAAATGATCCTCTTAAATCCAATTCATGTGCAAGTCAAGACATCACCCTTGTGATGTCATTGGTCTTCTTCAAGAGTGAAGGATGAATAACAATATAACATGGCCTCCAGTCCTCTAAATATTCTGGTCACCCTCCTTTGGATCTGCTCCAACCTGTCAAACATCCTTCCTAAACATAGCACCCATAACTGAACATGCTCCAGATATGGTCCAACCAGGGCAGAAGACAGTGAGACTATCTATCTCCTCTCTTCCTCTGAATGGTTTGCTTCTATTTATGTAACCTAAAACCATACTGGCTGTTTTTTGGTCATGTCCCTCCATTGACTCCTAAAATCCTATATCTTTGTCACACAGAGCTGTGTCTTGCCATGTCTACACCATACCCCTCCCCCATTCTAAGACCATACAATTAATGTTTTTAACTTAGTTGTAGTAATTTCCATTTGTCTTCATTAAATTTCATTTCACTGGACTGAACTAATCATTTTAGCTGGTTGATATATTTTTGGATGCATCTTGTACAAAGGGGGCAGCTAGGTGGTGCAGTGGATAGAGCACTGGACTGGGAATCTGGAAGACTTATCCTCCTGAATTCAAATCCTGCCGCAGGCACTTACTAGCTGTGTGACTCTGGGCAAGTCCCTTAACCCTGTTGGCCTCAGTTTCCTCATCTGTCAAATGAGCTAGAGAAAGAAATAGCAAACCATTCCCATATCTTTGCCAAGAAAACCCCAAATGGGTTCATGAAGAGTCAGACATGACTGATATGACTGAATGACAACAAAACATTTTTGGATACTTATTCTATCACCCAACGTATTAAATATCCTTTCTAGTTCTATGGGTTGTCATGTAGAAACATTAGATTTATTCTGCTTGACCCTAGAGAGAAGAATTAGGGCAGTGGATGGAAGTTGTAATGAAAAAAAAAGTAAATTTAGGCTTGATATAAGAAAAAAAACCCTTTCTAACTTCATAATTAAAGCGATCGAAAATTTGAATGAATTGCCTCAGGAGGTAGTAAGTTTATCCTCATAATGACAATGGTGTTAGTGATGATGGTGATAAACAGCCTCATTGAAGGTTTTCAAGCAAAAATTAGCGTAGAAGGGATTCCTATTTAGGCACAATTTTGACCAGAGCACGTCTGAAGTTCCTTCTGTGATTCCATGTATTTCTTTTTTTTCTTTTTATTTATTTATTTATTTTTGGTGAGGCACTTGGAGTTAAGTAACTTGCCCAGGGTCACACAGTTGCTAAGTGTCAAGTGTCTGGTCTAAGGCTGGATTTGAACTCAGGTGCTTCTGACTCCAGCGCTGGTGCTCTATCCACTCTATCCACCTAGCTGCCCCTTCTGTGTATTTCTTAAATTCAATAAGCACGCCATCTAGTCGATCTAACCCACTAAACATTCATTAAGTGCCTACCGTGTGCTAGGCGTTGTGCTAAGTGGTTGGGATAAAATCAATAAAAAGAAAGACAGTCCCTGCTCTCAGGAAGCTTACAATCTGAGGAGGGAAACAAGACAATACAGAAGGAGGCAAGAAAGATGAGGACAGGGCACCAGGGAGTACCTGGTTTGTAGAGGTGGAACCAGCCAGAGTACCAGACAGTGAGCTGAGAGTTTAGCTTCTGTCCTTTATTAAGGAAGGCATTAGAAAGAACTTGGTATTCCATCCTCCAGTCCTCCAATCAGAGGGGAGAAAAGGCTGAAGGAGGTGGTATCATCACTCAAGGCTGGAGTTACCAGCATGGTGATGAGCTTTACCTGGGAGAGGCATCTTGTCCTTTGCCATCTATGCTTTCAAGTTATTGATAGAGATGCTGGCAAGTACGGACTCAATCATGGGGTCCTCTACTAGAGACTGGCATCCAGATTACTTCAGTACTCTGTGGGTCCAATTGTTTAGCCATTCCCTAATCCACCTAACTGTACCAATATCTAGCCCCTACATTTCCATTTTGTCTATAGGATTTGAATTTTCAAATCAAACGGTTTGCAGCCCTTTGCCAACTTGCAATTCACTGTTCGTTGAGCTTTAGGTTTGGAGCCCAAGCTTCAGCATGAAACTGGACACCCAGATGACTTATTTTCACCCCCTATTGTCATCTCCTCCTCCTCCTATGTTTACTTTAGAAAGCTGGGCTGTGGGACAACTGAGGAGGAGGAGGGATGGAAATGCAGCCGTTGGAGAGGACACAGGTCTCTGTAAGGCTGACTAGGGTTTTCCTGGAGCTGCTACCATGGGGCCTTTTTTTCCTGTTATTCTCCTCTTAGTCACCAGTCCCACCCCCTCAGCCCAATCCTGGAGCCCAAAGAAGAGGAAAGCTCTCTCCACTCTGGGGGTGTCTCTGTTACCACCACCCACACACACACATGCCATGGCAGCAGACTATGAAATATTTCTCCTATGAGCACAAGGAAAATTGGCTCAGTGGATGGAAATGGATTACAATGAACGTCTCACTCCCTTCTGATTGTGCTCTAATACCCAACTCTCCACCTTTCACCTCCTGTCTCTCCCTCTCTCCTGGCCTTAATCATCCTAGGACAGGTGTGAGATCCCCTAACTGGGAAGGGAAATTTGAAAGCAGCAGCCCCTCCCCAGACCCCAGGTCCATGTTCTCCTGGGTTATTAGGGGATTCAAACTAGTCAAGAGCCAAGCTATGTCTTTCTTTATATAACATTCCTAGCCTTTTTTTCCCCTGGCCTTCCCACTTTCTGAAAGAGCTGAAGTCTCCTTCCTTCCTGGGCCTTTGTTCTCAGGTTGCTGTGTCCCCAACCCCTTTGCAGTGCGTCAACGCAGAGGTACATCCCCAGACTGCTAAAGATCTTGAAATGAGCAGAAGTTGCTCCTAGTGTAAGAATGGTCAAGGCATGGAGGGCATGGTGGAGAAGACATCTAAGAAGGATAATGCCCCAGACTTTCGGCCTCACTTTCCTAGGTACCAGCTCTTCTGCTGGAAACTAGAGAGATCCTTTGCTATGAGAGCCAGAGATTAACCTCAAGCTTTCACCAGTGACTGCACCCTTCCTACCCCAGGCCCTCAATTTCCTAGGATCTTGAGGATCTGCCCATTTTCTTGGGTTATGAGCTCTACTGAACCTAGACTTTGTTCATTTTCCCCCTGGCCTGGTGAATGGATCTCAATGACCACTTCTTCTCCTTGATTGCTTCCATTTTTTACTTGCTTTAAGGTCATAGGATTCAAAGTTCAAAGGGACTACAGAAATCTTCTAATCAAATTCCTTCATTTAACCATAAAGGAATTAAGGCCAAGTGACTTTGCCAAAGTTGCACAGACAATACTAACAACAGTTTACGTTTGGATGGTACCGTAAGATTGGCAGTGTTCTCTGTGTACATTATCTCATTTAACTACCACAACAACCCTGTCAGGTCAGTGCTACAGATATTATTATCCCTATTTTATATAGCTTGGGCCTAGAGAAGTGAAATTACTTGCCTATAACCTCAAACACTCAAGTGGATCCATTTTCTTATTGATTGCCAATCAAACAGATTGTAATTTAACCATGCCTAACTATCCTATGTGACTCCAACCCCAGAATTCACCACGGAGGTTCCACCCAATGTGCTGGAGGCCTTTCCTGAAGGTCACTCCATGCTGTCAGTGGAGCCAAACCGAGAGAGAGTCGTCAAACATCACATGGGCAAGAGGCTTTTTTTTTTTTTTTTTTTTTTTTTTTTTTTTTTTTTT
>NW_020954645.1:182020-194028 GCF_900497805.2 Vombatus ursinus
GGCAAGAGGCATTCTTTATAAAGAATCCCCTGCAGGGATAGATCAGTCAAAAACTTTGGTCTGTGTGCCCATGGTCATGCAAATAATAGGTGTCAGAAATGGAATTTAAATCCAGGTTCCTCTTAATTCCCAGTCTAGTACTTAGTAGCAAAGCTGAGACACAAATATATTAGTAAACATTTCTTGCACAAGACCCTAGGTTCACTTAGGATTAAAGATGGCTCTGGAGTTTGGGTTAGGGCTAAAGTTGGGGTTAGCATAAGGTTTAGATTGGAGCTAGGAATTCTGGCTGTGACTGGAGATAGATTCATGTTGAGGAATGGTCGGGGCCAGGATAAGACTTAAATTCCTTTTCTCCCACCTCTCAGAACCTCTCGATATGAGTAGGCCTGGGTTAATAGGTGTTAATACTACCTAGGAGGAGTCTGAGCCCTGGCCGTGATTGGTGAAGGAGCAGAGGTGTCAAAATCACTTGGAGAAGAGCTCGGGACAGGGCCATCCCACAGACCCATGGACACTCACTCTTCAAGTGCTAGTATGAACCACCCCAGATACCCTAGTGAGCAAAGTTTAGGAATCAGTTTATGACCAGGTTTAGAATTCAGTCTGGAGCCATGGAAGGGTGTGAAGCTTTAGAAGGAAATGATTCTTCTCCTGTTTTGATCTTTTCTTCCTCTGTCCTTTGTCCAGAGGGGGAGGAAGAAGGGAGCCAGGTCAGGTCTGCCAGGCTGTGTTGGTGGTCCCCTAGAGAGGATAAGCTTTTCTGACCTCTATTGAACTCTGCCACCTTAATGACCCATTGTTCCAATGGAGGACATAACTGAATGGAGCTAGAGGATGAAGAGTGGGGGTTGGGGGTAAGAGGGGAAGTCCATTTCTGCCTGGAATGTTCCTTTTCCTTTTTTTTTAAGTATTTTTTAAAATTGGAAACTTAATAATACTCTGAACAACCACAAATGTACATATAATGGACAATAAAGATAGAAATCCCAAATGAAACCCATACAGTTTGAATGATCTATATTTTGATACTTCTTGTGTTCAAAAATTGTGTTTAAAAAATAATCACCAACTGGCTAAACCTTTCTGAACTTAGCCAGGCTGATCCCAGGATCACAGACCACAGCCCTACCCTCCCACCCACCCACCAGTCTACTGTCAGGATTCTGTAAGAAGCTTCCCAATTTGATGGGACCAGTTGGAGCTTGCACCTAATTAGTACAGCCTTTAAAAATCCAGGGTCACCTCTACACCACAAGGAGGCACCAAAAGAAGACTTTAGTGGAGATCACAGTTTGATGAAATGACAAATAACCAAAGGAACTTGTTTGCTTTGGGTCCTTTCTTGATTTCTTTTTATTTGTCTACTTATTCTTTATTTCTTCAATGAATAAACATATTTTTCTCCCTCCCATCATCCCCAACCCATTGAGAAAGAAAAAAAGGAAAACCAAGATACTTGAAACAAATATGCATAGCCAATTAAGAGAAAGTCCCGTGTTGGCCCATGACCTCTTTTCCACGATAAGGTTATAGCTTCTTGAGAAGAGAGGCTCTCTTGTTTCTGTATAACGCTTAGCACAGTGTCTCCAGCACCAAATAGAACAATCAATCAATAGACAAACATTTATTAAGAGCCTACTAGGTGCCCGCACTGTGCTAAGTGCTAGGGATACAAAAAGAGGCAAAAGACAGCACCTGCCCTTGAGGAGCTTACAATCTAATAAGGGAATAAGTGTAATGACTCTTCTATATCACATCCCTTCAAGTATTTGAAGACAATGATCATGTCTTTTCTTTTCCAGGCTTTATACCTTCCACTATCTGATTCTTTAACTGACCTTTGTTAAAGTAGGAGGGATCTTTACAATTAAGACCTCATGCAGTCACCAAAAAAAATTTATCTGGAACATTGTTCAGTGAGCGCGATGACTGGAGAATCAGAGTTTCCAGGGTAACTCTTTGATTTTAGGGGATTAAGATTAATAAGGAGATTTTAGGGGAAATGATCCTCCACTCTCATTTCTCCATCTATATCTTGCCATTGCAAAGGCATTTAGAAAGCTTTGTTGCTGTTATTTTTAATTATTTTATTTTTTATTAAATGTATTTAAATTATTTTCATGTGGTCATGGTCAAAGTGTATGTTGTTTAAATTCCACTTTCTTTCCCACACATCACTTTACATATGTTTTCACACGGTTTATGTTTCAGAGTCATGGAATTTCAAAGTTAGATGGGATCTTTTTTTTGTTTGTTTGTTTGTTTTTGGTGAGGCAATTGGCATTAAGTGACTTGCCCAGAGTCACACACAGCTAGTGAGTGTAAAGTGTCTGAAGCCAGATTTGAACTCAGGTTCTCCTGACTCCAGGGCCAGTGCTCTATCCACTTCACCACCTAGCTTCCCCCTAGAAAGGATCTTAAAGGCCATATAGTTGATCTTGATTTGTTTGTGATATAAAAATGTTCCATTACTTTGCTACGCCAAAATTGATCAAGCCATTCTCCAATCAATGGATATGTTGATTATTTCCAGTTTTTCAGTATTCTTAATAAAATTTTTATAATTTTTTTGTTTACAATTTTTTTCATATAGGTTACTTTTTGTTATATTCCCTTAATGAGCTCCATGAGGGCAAGAGTCCATGTGTTCCTTAATGATGATTAGATATCTTTATATCTTTTCTACTACAAAGACATTGAGCTCTGAACATGGGGCTCGATAATGATGAATGAATGAGAATGAATGTATGATTGAATGACAGTGAAGGAGTAAATGAATGAGAGACTGAATGAGTAAATGAGTGAGCGAGTAAACCACAGAATTTAGTATTACTTGGCTATGTTCCATCTTGTATTGTCATGTGTTTCACAGATGTGTTGATTCCCCAACTAGACTGTGAGCATCAAAGGACAGTTATAGTACTTTCTTTGCCTGTCAAGTCTTGAACGTAAAGTCTAGTCCAGGCCTGGGCAAATGGGAGGTAAGCAAAGTTTTACTGATGGCTGAAATAAAAATAAACACTTGGTAGCACACACAGGAGGTTGTAAACAAAAGTCGAGTTTTATTTTATTTATTTATTTCATTCTATTAGTATTGGAACCTGCATCTCCCATGGTGTAGTGGGGCTGGCTTGGTGATGGCATGGAGAGATAGGACTAAAGGGAGGGGCCCCATGGCTCCCTGCCCCTGATTCTCCTATCCTAAGAATCAGGTTTCTCAGCCCATATTGGCAGTCCCAGATGCAAAGGTGAGTTAGTTCAGGAACAGAAACGGAACTCATTGGCTAGCTCTTCGGCTGGCCCTGACGCTTATGAAGACTTCAAGTATTTCTCAGGGGGATGGAAAGTCAATGGGGCTCAGGGAAAAGGAAGTCAAAGGTGTCCACAATGAACATACCAGGGTCTTAAACAAGGGGATAACTACTCTGAAACTCTACCTCATTCCTCTACTCCCCAAACCTAATTTTTCAAAAATCTGAGAGTATGGATGACCTGGGAAACCACCTGGACCTCAAAATTATTGGTCTGGCAGCTGAGAAATCAGGTTGTAGTGCCAGGAAACCTAGGATGGGAGACCTAGATGCTAGGTCAAGTCACTTTCCTCTCTGGGCCTCAGTGTCTGCCTCAATAAAATGGTTGATCCCTAAGGTCCCCTCCAGCTCTGACATTGTGTTATTTGCTCTTACATTCTTTCCAGTTTGCCATGCTAATGAAGAAGCAAGAGAGAGGACAGGGTCTAGTGTCCTTGTCCAGTCTGGATGGTGTCCAGCATGGGGATGCTTGAAGTACCCCTAGGGTAAGAAAGAAGTAGAGTGGAGTCTGATATGGTCCTGCTTTTGGTCCTATGCTTCCCCATCCTGCCATACAGATAATACAAACAAGTGGATTGGCAACAGACTTCCCTTTCTCCAGTGGCTTGTCTCGTCTCAGGCTAATATCAGAACAAGTCAGCAGGGGCTAGAATAGGGAATAGGATAAGGTCAGACCAGGCTATTCCCAGTGAATCCAAAGTAGCTTCCCCCCTTCTTCCATCTTGGCCTCTCTGCCACCTCCTCCCACCAGATAATTTGCCCTTGAAGCAGAAGTTCTGAAGCAATGGGCAAAGAGTAGATGGGTCAGCTTGGGGTATTCTAGGCCACCTCGTGCCTAGGAGTGATGGGAAGGGTTAGGCCTCCACACAAGGAGTGTGTCCCTAGAGCCCACCTCCTTAGTCTTACTCAATGCCCACAGGCCTGACTTTGTGTCTCTCTGAGATGTGAACTTGGCCCTGGTCACTAGAAGGACCTAGGACTAGAAGGTCACTTTTCTGGGTATACGAGGAGAGAGGAGATGCCATGCTCAGAGAGTGGTACCCTAGGATAGCTCTAGGGAGGCAGAATTCTGGGTTGATTTTGATAATAATTAAGAGTTGTCCCCTACCGCCTATCAAACATGTCTCCTGTAAGCCAGGATCCTGCTTATTGAGTGTGTTCCTTTTTACTGGAACCTTCCTTCTTCCTTTCAACAGTATGATTGGCTAGGCATGAGGAAACATGGGATTTGGAGGTAATCTCAGCCCTTTCCCCATGGGAGGAGGAAGAACTCTGGCATCCCTAGAATCACCCTCTGAGCATCTCTGCACCAGGGACCCCCTGACATGATGCCAGTACTCCTCCAAATCCTCTTCTTACTCCTATTCTCAATCTTTCTCTCCCAAGACTGTCCATTCTCCCCTCCCACTGGGGAGGGAATATTTGCTTCCTACTTCCAAGACTCATAGAATATTCAAGCTGAAAAAAGACCTTGAATAGTGAATGTGGAATGTCAGCGCTGGAAGAAACCCTAATAATCATTCAGTTGAACTCTTCCATTTTATAGATGAAAAAACTGAGTCCAAAGATGGAAATGATTGGCCTATGATCACACAACCAGTCAGTGGAACAGCTGGCAACAACTTGAGCCCAGGTTCAGGGGAGCCCAGGCCAGTCCCCTCCACCCCTGCCACCCCTACCTCCTTCCACTTTCTGTTTCATCACCTTCCTCCATCCTTTGGAAACTCCGTTCCATCTCTTACACCCATAGTAACATAAGCACTTGTTCTTAACTAGTTGTCAACTAATCCCCACTAAGGCATTAGCTGGTAACGAATATGCAACTTATATGTATAAAGTGTCTTGCTTTCCAGAGGTATTTAGATTTCAGCAGTGGCTTCTGGAAGACTAGGGAGCTTTTAAACCTCAAAGGACTAAAATGATAATGGTGGACTTTCAGACACCGTGACAGGTAGTCAGAGGAAGTGTCCTTCAAATTATACTGTGCAGGCAAACCCCTCTCCTCTATCTATTGGTAGGGACAGCCTTGGGGAGAGGCTATTCTGAGTATTGCTTTGGCTTTATGTCACAGCCACATGGGCTCTGAATACAAAAAGAAATCTGTTGGAGTTACTACTGAAACTTCTTAGCTCCTGAGGGTCTCTAGAAGCCATGCTCTCATCACCATTTTAATTTCCTTCTCTTTGGCATAACTGTCTCCTCCCTCTCTCCCCCAGCTTGGACCCTGATACCTGCTGGGATCCCAGAGGAAGCAGGAGAGAGAATGAGGATGATACCAGGTAGGTCCTCATTATACTCAACAACTATTATCCCTTGGACCACAGTAGGGTTGGGAGTTGGTGAACCCCAGTGAATTTTGTTCTCCCCAAAGAGTGATGGCACTTGAGGTGTCTTGGTGCTTTGAGAAGGAACCAGGATGAGGATAAGGAAAGAACTTACCTCTTCCCAGGTAGGGGCCCTTTGTAATTCCTTCCTCAGGGCTTCCCATGCTTAGACAAACCTCTAACACATGCTAGTCAGGGCAAGAATTACCTTTGCACAATTAATGGGACCAGGGAGAGGCTGTTAAGACTGTACAAACACATGGTGATATGGTGAACAGGTAAGATCAATTATCAATTAGCTGCCCAATGGAAGGATGGCACCCAGAGTCCACAATCCCCACCACATAAATCAATCATGTGTATTTGACTTTGGGATACATTCTGTGGCTCTTTTCAGGGGGAAAGGGCAAAGGGAGGGATTCTTTATCTTTTTAGTTGCCTGGCTCAGGTAAAGATTGAAACGTCTGCCTTCCCTGATCACATGGCAACTAACAGCCAGGGAGAGACAGAACCAAGGCCAGAGAGATAATACCCTGCAGTATACTGCTGGCTTTGGGGATGATCTTCCACCCCAGCTCTTGGCACAAGGACCGTGTGATCACTGAATCCCAGGGCACTAAATGACTCTTTCCCCTTCACCCACAAAACAGAGGATCCCATGAGTTGAGCCAGACGGGACTTTAGACAGCTTCCAGTAGCAGAGTTGGAATCTAAACCCCAATCTCCTGCCTCCAAAGTTATTGTGCTTTTCATTACACCAGGGTGTCTCAGAGGCATCTTTCCCATTTCCAAACTCAGGCTCCCTCATTAATAGTCTTAGGGATCCAGCCAACCCAGTGGATTCTAACCCCCATGATTTCCCCCAGAGCACAAGCGACACGTAGAATCAGAGAAGGTTAGACCCAGAAGAGAGCTCAGAGGCCAGCCCTGTTTTCCATTGGATAGAGGAGGTCAAGTGTCTTTTTCACTAGATCATAATATCTGTTAAAGGGCTTCTGTTGCTATCTTTAGAAAAGGTACATCTTCTACAAGAAAATAATGATGATAATGGGTCATGAGCCTTAAATTTGAACTCCATTGCCTCACCTCAGATCCTCGATTTTTGGTATTCCCCAACTTCCCCACCCCCAAAGCCCAAAGAAGGGAAGGCAAGTTGAATTGCCAACCACGTGGTTTAAATCACAGTCACAGAAGGTTATGGCTAGTCCAACTCCCTCATTTTACAGAGATGGAAACTGAGGCTCAGATAAGGGAAATGATTTGCCCAAGGTCACACAGCTGGTAAGTAGGATAACCAGTATTCAAACCTAAATCTCTTGACTCCAAGATCAATTCTCTTTCCACAGCATGTTTCCTCCTTTCTCCTAAGTCTGTGCACTGATGTTCTTCTGGGTTATAAAACCAAGTCCCATCTTGGGGCTAAGTTTAAGGAGACTCTAGGGGAAGGATAGAGGTTGGGGGTTGTATGGAGGTTGGCTCTTGGCTCTCCCCTTCCCCCATCCAAAAGTCTTCATATCCACACGGATGCCTTGCCATCCTTGCTGCCAACACTGCTGCCTTTCTCTGAGTTGGATTTGGTTTTGGCCCCTTGCCGCCCTTGGGCACCATCGGCATGGTTCTGCTCCACAATTGTGCCCGCTGAGGCCGGGCTGTCAGTCCTTGAATGTGGTAGCCCTACCTGGGATGTGTAAGCAGGAAATCCGTTGCTCCTAACCCCATTGGCAGGGTCCTGGGTCTCAGCTCGATGGGTTCCTCGGAAGGCATCAAGATCTCCTGGTGGTAGGTTTTCCTCTGAGCCGGGGCCCTGAAGCTGCTGGAGCTCCTGCAGGGCCCCGTTGGCCAGGTTCTGCTCATGGGCTAGGAGTCCACCGGGCATGAGCCGCCCCGCTGCTGCCGCCCTCTCAGCCCGGACCACCAGGTTGTACTCAGGTGGGCAGGACATGTTGCGAGTATACGGGTAGCCATGGGGTAGCTGCCGGGGCAGGGGCGGGGGTGAAGGATAGCCGTCCGAACCCTGGTCCCGGCCCCCGACCCTGCGGCTCCTCACTGCATCCTGCAAGCTACCTAGACCCAGGTGGGCCATCTCACAGAGATTAAGGATAAGGCAGAGGCAGCTGACCACATACATCACCAGGAGGAAGACGGTCTTCTCTGTGGGCCGAGACACGAAGCAGTCAACCGTGTGAGGGCAGGGCTCCCGGCTACAGCGGAAGAATGGTTGCACCTCAAAGCCGTATAACAGGTACTGCCCAACCAGGAAGCAGATCTCAAAGGAGGCCCGAGCCAATAGCTGCAACACGTAGATCTTCATCAGACCCTCCTGCTGGATCCTTCGCCTCCCATCGTGCTTCTGGTTGGCAGGCCCGGCCTCCGGAGACCCCTTGCCCTTCTCTCCTGCCAGTGCTTCCTTCTCTTCTTCTTCCTGCTGCCGGTCCTCCCTGCTTCCATCCGCGCCCTCCTCTTCTTCTCCCACGCCACCCCCCAGGCCCATCATGGGCTCCTCCTCTCCGCCATTCGGGGTGTCTGCCCAGCCAGGGTGGGGCAGCGGCGGTGGCCTCCTCCTTGGCGGACGCCTGCGGGCCAGGCGGCCACCCTGACGCCCGCGCCTGGCCCGGCGCCTCTCCTCTTCGGATGCTCGGGCCAGCCGATGGATGGCATAGCCGAGGTACATGACGGAGGGCGTGGAGATGACAACGATCTGGAAGACCCAGAAGCGCACATGGGAGAGGGGGGCGAAGGCGTCGTAGCAGACGTTGTCACAGCCGGGCTGGCGCGTGTTGCAGGTGAATTTGCTCTGCTCGTCCGAGTAGATGGACTCGCCGCCCACCGCGGTCAGCACGATTCGGAAGACAATCAGCACCGTCAGCCAAACTTTGCCCACGAAGGTCGAGTGGTTGTGAATCTCCTCCAACAGCCTCGTCAGAAAGCTCCAGCTCATGTTTGTCATAAGGGCTGATCAGTCAGGACCTGTGGGACGGGAGATGGCGAAGGTAAGGCGTGAGAGCCAAGAATTAGAAAACCTGAGATTCGCAGAGCCTCAGAACTGGAAGGAGCCTTGGAAAGCATGTTGTCCACACTCCTACACAATGTGGAATGCCTTTCTGCAGTGCCTGACACAGAGCAGACGTTTAATTAATGTCTGTTACATTGAATAGACCTGAATAGAGTCCTGGCTTTCAAGCTGTGTAGCTGAACACGTCCACTCCACATGTCCCCTGCCCACGAGTCTCAGTTTCCCCATCTGTAGAATGGGGATAATAATACCTGCCCAATCTACTTTACAAGGTCATTGTGAGTGAAATGCTTTATAAACCTTAAAGTGCTCTAGAAATGTGATTTATTATAGCATGCCTTATAAATAGCATTCCAGCCTCTGCCTGCATACTTCTGGTGATGAGGCCCTCCTACCTCTGACACTCCCTGATTTGTTTTGAGATCCCTTCTGTCACACTTTTTTTTCAGTTCAGTCTACCTGGACAACTCCTTCTTCCATCCCAGCATCCCAGAGTCCTCCCTCTGTCTCTCAAATCTGTTAAAGGAGGGCAGTGATTCTAACCACCTTTTTCATTCCATCCTCCCTAAACTCCAGCCTTTGACTTCTACCTCATCCCTTGACCATCCCTTTTCCACGGTGACCCCCCTCCCTTCCCCAAACTCCAATTTCACCCCACCCTCAAGGTGTCTCCAAACCCCCTTCCCACATCCTTGCTCTACTTTTCCTCTCCTTCCAAACTTGAGAGGCCCCAGAGCATCAGGGATCTCTTTACATCCCCTTTGAACCCCTAGGTAGTCATGAATGTCCCCTGGGATGCTTATCCAAATGCTAGCTAGCTTCACCTTTTGGGAATGCTGGAAACTGGAACTGAGGAGGGGATTCTAGATCTTTCAGTCTTACTTTTTTTATTTTTTTGGCTAGGCAATGGGGTTAGGTGACTTGCCCAGGGTCACACAGCTAGTAAGTGTTATGTGGCTGAGGACGGATTTGAACTCAGGTCCTTCTGAATCCAGGGCTGGTGCTCTATTCTCTGTGCCACCTAGCTGCCCTGATCTTCCAGTCTTCTTGAGGGCCTAGGTAGGGAATTAAGGGTTACAAGGGTTAGAGAGGATCAAGGTAGAGGCTTAGGGGCTAGAGGCTGAAGAGTTAGAAGGAACACCTTTTCAAAACTTGAATTGTGAGTTGTTATCATCAGCGGATAGAAACATCAAACCCATGGCCCTGGGGAGGCTGAAGGTAAGGCTTCATGAGTTCTCTCTGCCAAAAGAATTTAGATAGCCTTCATCCTGGGCCTCATTTGCCCAGGACTCTCTTTCTGCCTCTGAGGATAGGGAGAGGAGGGACATGAGGGAGAACAGACCAAGGCATGACAGCCTGGTGGAGTCAAAAGAGCAATAGTTTGAAATTAGAGAATCTGGGTTCAAATACCGACTCTGCTATTCTGTGAACAGTAGCCAAGGCACTCCTTCTAACTGACCCTCAGTGTCCTCCTCACTAAAATGGAGTTGGGGGGCAGCTAGGTGATGCAGTGGATAGAGCACTGGCCCTGGAGTCAGGAGGACCTGAGTTCAAATCTGGCCTTAGACACTTGACATTTACTAGCTGTGTGACTCTGGGCAAGTCACTTAACCCCACTGCCTAGCAAAAAACAAAAAAACCAGACAAACTAAAATGGAGTTGGATCAGTATGACAAAAGATAGAAATAAAGATAATTTATTATATATTAATTATACATTAAATTATATATTATGTATAATTATAGATAATGTACATATATTAAATTAGATATAAATTACATATTATTATATATTAAAAGTCACTAAATATATATACTCTTTGACCCAGGTGTATCTCTACTAGGCATAAACTCTGAGGACAAAGACAAAGGGAAAGGAGGATGCCACATATAACAAAACATTTATAGCAGCACTTTTATAGTAGCAAAGAACTAGAAAAAGGAAAGGAAACAAGCATTAATTAATGCTTGTGTGTCCTGTGTGCCAGGCACTATGTTAAGGGCATTATAAATGTCATCTTTTTTGAGCCGCACAACAATTCTACTATTATTATCTCCAGTTGAGGAAACTGAGGCAGACAGAGGTTAATTGACTTGTTCAGGGTCACAGAACCAGTAAGTATCTGGGGCTGTATTTGAACTCAAGTCCTCCAAACTCTAGGCCTAGTGCCCTATCCACTGAGCCACCTTAGTGTCCATTGACTGGGGAATGGCTAAATCATTTGTGATATATGAATGCAATGGGGTATTATTGTGTCATAAGAAATGACAAATAGGAAGAGTTATTTGAACTGATGCAAAGAGAAGCAAGCAGAACCAAGATAACAATTTTCACAATGACCATAATAATGTAAAGGAAAATAATTCTGAAAGACTTCAGAACTCTAATCAATGCAGTGACCAGTCATGGCTTCAGAGGACTGAGGAGGCTAGGGGGTTCACTGTATGGAGTACTGGGCTGGGAGCCAAGAAGGCATGATTTCAAAGCTTGTTTTTGATACATATTACCTGCGTTACTCTCAGCAAGTCATTTGACCTCTTTCAGATTCAGTTTCCTTGTCTGAAATTTCCGGGGTTGGACCAGAGAGCCTCTAAGGTATGATCCTGTGGTGAAGCCTGCTTCCCACCTCTCAGTACAAAAAGGCAGTATACAGATGAGGAATAAGGCCATTATTTTCAGACATGACTGATTTGCTGATTTTTTGTTACTGTTGTTGTTTAACCCTCCTAACTCCTTACAAGGGAGAGGGAGGGAATGAGGGAGTCACTGGGAGAAGATAGTATGGTTTTTAAAAATCATTAAAGCGTTTTTTTAAAAATAAACAGAGAGTTGGGCTAGATGATCTCTAAGGAAACTCCTTCTAATTCTAAATCCTGTGTCCCCCTGGCCCTCCTGCCCTTCCCCCAGTCTTGAAGCCGGTCCAGCGCCACGAAGGTGTCTCCTATAGCACACCCACTCACTCTTTTTGGAAAGTTTCCTACCTCATCCTTGGCCCGGATCCCTGGCTCTCCCTTTAGAGAAAAAGGTTCCTAGAGAAGAGGCAAGGATCCTAGGAGATCTTTGCACTCAATGTGCGTGCATGTGTGTGAGTGAATAGAGGGAGCTGAGGGGCTGTCCTTCTCTCCCACGTCCCTCCAGCCGACTTCTTTGGCTTCATCAGAAATTCAGAGATGCGCGCAGGCTAACCCCGAAGAAGAATATACATATACAGAGAGACACAGACAAGGACGCCAAGTGACAGCCGAGACCCAAGCTTCCACCTAACTCAGAGAGACACAAACAGACGAACCCAGTTAGCCAATCACACACACACACACACACACACACACACACACACACACACACACACACACACAC